>NW_026646155.1:300000-443667 GCF_949987535.1 Balaenoptera acutorostrata
TAACCCTAACCCTAACCCATACCCTACGCCCTACCCGAACTCCTCCCCGAACCAGTACCCTAAGCCGTACCCCAACCCTCACCCTAACCCTAACCCTAACACTAAGCTACCCTTGACTGCTTCTGCCTCCAAGAGATTTCCTAAGTACTAGTGTTTTAAGGAACAGGTTAAAAAGAGAATCCTAATGTGATTTCTTGATAATGGGTGTGTTCCTTATTTTCTCCTAGTGTCTAAACTCTTCTCCATGGCTGGACCCCCAAATAATATTCCTTTACGTGCTAGGGGGTATCTAGAGAGTGGGATAGGTTTAATAACTACCCTCACCCTAACGCGTACCCTAACCCTAACACCCACCCTAACCCTAACGCGTATCCTAATCCTAACCTGTACCCTAAACCGAGCCCTAACCCTAACACTAACCCTAACCCTAACCCTAACCCATACCCTACGCCCTACCCGAACCCCTCCCCGAACCCGTACCCTAAGCCGTACCCTAACCCTAACCCTAACCCTAAGCTACCCTTGACTGCTTCTGCCTCCAATAGATTTCCTAAGCACTAGTGTTTTAAGGAACAGGTTAAAAAGAGAATCCTAATGTGATTTCTTGATAATGGGTGTGTTCCTTATCTTCTCCTCGTGTCTAAACTCTTCTCCATGGCTGGACCCCCAAATAATATTCCTTTACGTGCTAAGGGGTATCTAGAGAGTGTGATAGGTTTAATAACTACCCTCACCCTAACGCGTACCCTAACCCTAACACCTACCCTAACGCTAACTCGTACACTAATCCTAACCCGTACCCTAAACCGAGCCCTAACCCTAACACTAACCCTAACCCTAACCCTAACCCATACCCTACGCCCTACCCGAACCCCTCCCCGAACCCGTACCCTAAGCCGTACCCTAACCCTCACCCTAAACCTAACCCTAACCCTAAGCTACCCTTGAGTGCTTCTGCCACCAATAGATTTCCTAAGCACTAGTGTTTTAAGGAACAGGTTAAAAAGAGAATCCTAATGTGATTTCGTGATAATGGGTGTGTTCCTTATCTTCTCCTAGTGTCTAAACTCTTCTCCATGGCTGGACCCACAAATAATATTCCTTTACGTGCTAAGGGGTATCTAGAGAGTGTGATAGGTTTAATAACTAACCTCACCCTTTCGCGTACCCTAACCCTAACCCCTACCCTAACCCTAACGCGTACCCTAATCCTAACCCGTACCCTAAACCGAGCCCTAACCCTAACACTAACCCTAAACCTAACCCTAAACCATACCCTACGCCCTACCCGAACCCCTCCCCAAACCCGTACCCTAAGCCGTACCCTAACCCTCACCCTCACCCTAACCCTAACCCTAAGCTACCCTTGACTGCTTCTGCCTCCAATAGATTTCCTAAGCACTAGTGTTTTAAGGAACAGGTTAAAAAGAGGATCCTAATGTGATTTCTTGATAATGGGTGTGTTCCTTATCTTCTCCTCGTGTCTAAACTCTTCTCCATGGCTGGACCCCCAAATAATATTCCTTTACGTGCTAAGGGGTATCTAGAGAGTGGGATAGGTTTAATAACTAACTTCACCCTATCGCGTAACCTAACCCTAACCCCTACCCTAACACTAACGCGTACCCTAATCCTAACCCGTACCCTAAACCGAGCCCTAACCCTAACACTAACCCTAACCCTAACCCTAACCCATACCCTACGCCCTACCCGAACTCCTCCCCGAACCCGTACTCTAAGCCGTAACCTAACCCACACCCTAACCCTAACCCTAACACTAAGCTACCCTTGACTGCTTCTGCCTCCAAGAGATTTCCTAAGTACTAGTGTTTTAAGGAACAGGTTAAAAAGAGAATCCTAATGTGATTTCTTGATAATGGGTGTGTTTCTTATCTTCTCCTAGTGTCTAAACTCTTCTCCATGGCTGGACCCCCATATAATATTCCTTTACGTGCTAAGGGGTATCTAGAGAGTGTGACAGGTTTAATAATTAACCTCACACTATCGCGTACCCTAACCGTAACCCCTCCCCTAAGACTAACGCGTACCCTAATCCTAACCCGTACCCTAAACCGAGCCCTAACCCTAACACTAACCCTAACCCTAACCCATACCCTACGCCCTACCCGAACCCCTCCCCGAACCCGTACCCTAAGCCGTACCCTAACCCTCACCCTAACCCTAACCCTAACCCTAAGCTACCCTTGACTGCTTCTGCCACCAATAGATTTCCTAAGCAATAGTGTTTTAAGGTACAGGTTAAAAAGAGAATCCTAATGTGATTTTTTGATAATGGGTGTGCTCCTTATCTTCTCTTAGTGTCTAAACTCTTCTCCATGGCTGGACCCCCAAATAATATTCCTTTACGTGCTAAGGGGTATCTAGAGAGTGGGATAGGTTTAATAACTAACTTCACCCTATCGCGTACCCTAACCCTAACCCCTACCCTAACACTAACGCGTACCCTAATCCTAACCCGTACCCTAAACCGAGCCCTAACCCTAACACTAACCCTAACCCTAACCCTAACCCATACCCTACGCCCTACCCGAACTCCTCCCCGAACCAGTACCCTAAGCCGTACCCTAACCCTCACCCTAACCCTAACCCTAACACTAAGCTACCCTTGACTGCTTCTGCCTCCAAGAGATTTCCTAAGTACTAGTGTTTTAAGGAACAGGTTAAAAAGAGAATCCTAATGTGATTTCTTGATAATGGGTGTGTTCCTTATCTTCTCCTAGTGTCTAAACTCTTCTCCATGGCTGGACCCCCAAATAATATTCCTTTACGTGCTAGGGGGTATCTAGAGAGTGGGATAGGTTTAATAACTACCCTCACCCTAACGCGTACCCTAACCCTAACACCTACCCTAACCCTAACGCGTACCCTAATCCTAACCCGTACCCTAAACCGAGCCCTAACCCTAACACTAACCCTAACCCTAACCCTAACCCATACCCTACGCCCTAACCGAACCCCTCCCCGAACCCGTACCCTAAGCCGTACCCTAACCCTAACCCTAACCCTAAGCTACCCTTGACTGCTTCTGCCTCCAATAGATTTCCTAAGCACTAGTGTTTTAAGGAACAGGTTAAAAAGAGAATCCTAATGTGATTTCTTGATAATGGGTGTGTTCCTTATCTTCTCCTCGTGTCTAAACTCTTCTCCATGGCTGGAACCCCAAATAATATTCCTTTACGTGCTAAGGGGTATCTAGAGAGTGTGATAGGTTTAATAACTACCCTCACCCTAACGCGTACCCTAACCCTAACACCTACCCTAACCCTAACGCGTACCCTAATCCTAACCCGTACCCTAAACCGAGCCCTAACCCTAACACTAACCCTAACCCTAACCCTAACCCATACCCTACGCCCTACCCGAACCCCTCCCCGAACCCGTACCCTAAGCCGTACCCTAACCCTCACCCTAACCCTAACCCTAACCCTAAGCTACCCTTGACTGCTTCTGCCACCAATAGATTTCCTAAGCACTAGTGTTTTAAGGAACAGGTTAAAAAGAGAATCCTAATGTGATTTCGTGATAATGGGTGTGTTCCTTATCTTCTCCTAGTGTCTAAACTCTTCTCCATGGCTGGACCCACAAATAATATTCCTTTACGTGCTAAGGGGGATCTAGAGAGTGTGATAGGTTTAATAACTAACCTCACCCTTTCGCGTACCCTAACCCTAACCCCTACCCTAACCCTAACGCGTACCCTAATCCTAACCCGTACCCTAAACCGAGCCCTAACCCTAACACTAACCCTAACCCTAACCCTAAACCATACCCTACGCCCTACCCGAACCCCTCCCCAAACCCGTACCCTAAGCCGTACCCTAACCCTCACCCTCACCCTAACCCTAACCCTAAGCTACCATTGACTGCTTCTGCCTCCAATAGATTTCCTAAGCACTAGTGTTTTAAGGAACATGTTAAAAAGAGGATCCTAATGTGATTTCTTGATAATGGGTGTGTTCCTTATCTTCTTCTCGTGTCTAAACTCTTCTCCATGGCTGGACCCCCAAATAATATTCCTTTACGTGCTAAGGGGTATCTAGAGAGTGGGATAGGTTTAATAACTAACTTCACCCTATCGCGTACACTAACCCTAACCCCTAACCTAACACTAACGCGTACCCTAATCCTAACCCGTACCCGAAACCGAGCCCTAACCCTAACACTAACCCTAACCCTAACCCTAACCCATACCCTACGCCCTACCCGAACTCCTCCCCGAACCCGTACCCTAAGCCGTACCCTAACCCTCACCCTAACCCTAACCCTAACACTAAGCTACCGTTGACTGCTTCTGCCTCCAAGAGATTTCCTAAGTACTAGTGTTTTAAGGAACAGGTTAAAAAGAGAATCCTAATGTGATTTCTTGATAATGGGTGTGTTCCTTATCTTCTCCTAGTGTCTAAACTCTTCTCCATGGCTGGACCCCCAAATAATATTCCTTTACGTGCTAGGGGATATCTAGAGAGTGGGATAGGTTTAATAACTACCCTCACCCTAACGCGTACCCTAACCCTAACACCTACCCTAACCCTAACTCGTACCCTAATCCTAACCTGTACCCTAAACCGAGCCCTAATCCTAACACTAACCCTAACCCTAACCCTAACCCATACCCTACGCCCTACCCGAACCCGTACCCTAAGCCGTACCCTAACCGTCACCCTAAACCTAACCCTAACCCTAAGCTACCCTTGACTGCTTCTGCCTCCAATAGATTTCCTAAGCACTAGTGTTTGAAGGAACAGGTTAAAAAGAGAATCCTAATGTCATTTCTTGATAATGGGTGTGTTCCTTATCTTCTCCTAGTGTCGAAACTCTTCTCCATGGCTGGACCCCCGAATAATATTCCTTTACGTGCTAAGGGGTATCTAGAGAGTGAGATAGGTTTAATAACTAACCTCACCCTATCGCGTACCCTAACCCTAACCCCTCCCCTAAGACTAACGCGTACCCTAATCCTAACCCGTACCCTAAACCGAGCCCTAACCCTAACACTAACCCTAACCCTAACCCTAACCCATACCCTACGCCCTACCCGAACCCCTCCCCGAACCCGTACCCTAAGCCGTACCCTAACCCTCACCCTAACCCTAACCCTAACCCTAAGCTACCCTTGACTGCTTCTGCCACCAATAGATTTCCTAAGCACTAGTGTTTTAAGGTACAGGTTAAAAAGAAAATCCTAATGTGATTTTTTGATAATGGGTGTGCTCCTTATCTTCTCCTAGTGTCTAAACTCTTCTCCATGGCTGAACCCCCAAATAATATTCCTTTACGTGCTAAGGGGTATCTAGAGAGTGGGATAGGTTTAATAACTATCTTCACCCTATCGCGTACCCTAACCCTAACCCCTACCCTAACACTAACGCGTACCCTAATCCTAACCCGTACCCTAAACCGAGCCCTAACCCTAACACTAACCCTAACCCTAACCCTAACCCATACCCTACGCCCTACACGAACTCCTCCCCAAACCAGTACCCTAAGCCGTACCCTAACCCTCACCCTAACCCTAACCCTAACACTAAGCTACCCTTGACTGCTTCTGCCTCCAAGAGATTTCCTAAGTACTAGTGTTTTAAGGAACAGGTTAAATAGAGAATCCTAATGTGATTTCTTGATAATGGGTGTGTTCCTTATCTTCTCCTAGTGTCTAAACTCTTCTCCATGGCTGGACCCCCAAATAATATTCCTTTACGTGCTAGGGGGTATCTAGAGAGTGGGATAGGTTTAATAATTACACTCACCCTAACGCGTACCCTAACCCTAACACCTACCCTAACCCTAACGCGTACCCTAATCCTAACCCGTACCCTAAACCGAGCCCTAACCCTAACACTAACCCTAACCCTAACCCTAACCCATACCCTACGCCCTACCCGAACCCCTCCCCGAACCCGTACCCTAAGCCGTACCCTAACCCTAACCCTAACCCTAATCTATCCTTGACTGCTTCTGCCTCCAATAGATTTCCTAAGCACTAGTGTTTTAAGGAACAGGTTAAAAAGAGAATCCTAATGTGATTTCTTGATAATGGGTGTGTTCCTTATCTTCTCCTCGTGTCTAAACTCTTCTCCATGGCTGGACCCCCAAATAATATTCCTTTACGTGCTAAGGGGTATCTAGAGAGTGTGATAGGTTTAATAACTACCCTCACCCTAACGCGTACCCTAACCCTAACACCTACCCTAACCCTAACGCGTACCCTAATCCTAACCCGTACCCTAAACCGAGCCCTAACCCTAACACTAACCCTAACCCTAACCCTAACCCATACCCTACGCCCTACCCGAACCCCTCCCCGAACCCGTACCCTAAGCCGTACCCTAACCCTCACCCTAACCCTAACCCTAACCCTAAGCTACCCTTGAGTGCTTCTGCCACCAATAGATTTCCTAAGCACTAGTGTTTTAAGGAACAGGTTAAAAAGAGAATCCTAATGTGATTTCGTGATAATGGGTGTGTTCCTTATCTTCTCCTAGTGTCTAAACTCTTCTCCATGGCTGGACCCACAAATAATATTCCTTTACGTGCTAAGGGGTATCTAGAGAGTGTGATAGGTTTAATAACTAACCTCACCCTTTCGCGTACCCTAACCCTAACCCCTACCCTAACCCTAACGCGTACCCTAATCCTAACCCATACCCTAAACCGACCCCGAACCCTAACACTAACCCTAACTCTAACCCTAAACCATACCCTACGCCCTACCCGAACCCCTCCCCAAACCCGTACCCTAAGCCGTACCCTAACCCTCACCCTCACCCTAACCCTAACACTAAGCTACCCTTGACTGCTTCTGCCTCCAATAGATTTCCTAAGCACTAGTGTTTTAAGGAACAGGTTAAAAAGAGAATCGTAATGTGATTTCTTGATAATGGGTGTGCTCCTTATCTTCTCCTAGTGTCTAAACTCTTCTCCATGGCTGGACCCCCAAATAATATTCCTTTACGTGCTAAGGGGTATCTGGAGATTGGGATAGGTTTAATAACTAACCTCACCCTAAAGCGTAACCTAACCCTAACCCCTACCCTAACACTAACGCGTACCCTAATCCTAACCCGTACCCTAAACCGAGCCTGAACCCTAACCCTAACCCTAACCCTAACCCATACCCTACGCCCTACCCGAACCCCTCCCTGAACCCGTACCCTAAGCCATACCCTAACCCTCACCCTAACCCTAACCCTAAACCTAAGCTACCCTTGACGGCTTCTGCCTCCAATAGATTTCCTAAGCACTAGTGTTTTAAGGAACAGGTTAAAAAGAGGATCCTAATGTGATTTCTTGATAATGGGTGTGTTCCTTATCTTCTCCTCGTGTCTAAATTCTTCTCCATGGCTGGACCCCCAAATAATATTCCTTTACGTGCTAAGGGGTATCTAGAGAGTGGGATAGGTTTAATAACTAACCTCACCCTATCGCGTACCCTAACCCTAACCCCTACCCTAACACTAATGCGTACCCTAATCCTAACCCATACCCTAAACCGAGCCCTAACCCTAACACTAACCCTAACCCTAACCCTAAACCATACCCTACGCCCTACCCGAACCCCTCCCCGAACCCGTACCCTAAGCCGTACCCTAACACTCACCCTAACCCTAACCCTAACCCTAAGCTACCCTTGACTGCTTCTGCCGCCAATAGATTTCCTAAGCACTAGTGTTTTAAGGAACAGGTTAAAAAGAGAATCCTAATGTGATTTCGTGATAATGGGTGTGTTCCTTATCTTCTCCTAGTGTCTAAACTCTTCTCCATGGCGGGACCCCCAAATAATATTCCTTTACGTGCTAAGGGGTATCTAGAGAGTGGGATAGGTTTAATAACTAACCTCACCCTATCGCGTACCCTAACCCTAACCCCTACCCTAACCCTAACGCGTACCCTAATCCTAACCCGTAACCTAAACCGAGCCCTAACCCTAACACTAACCCTAACCCTAACCCTAACCCATACCCTACGCCCTACCCGAACCCTCCCCGAACCCGTACCCTAAGCCTTACCCTAACCCTCACCCTAACCCTAATCCTAACCCTAAGCTACCCTTGACTGCTTCTGCCTCCAATAGATGTCCTAAGCATTAGTGTTTTAAGGAACAGTTTAAAAAGAGAATCCTAATGTGATTTCGTGATAATGGGTGTGTTCCTTATCTTCTCCTAGTGTCTAAACTCTTCTCCATGGCTGGACCCCCAAATAATATTCCTTTACGTGCTAAGGGGTATCTAGAGAGTGTGATAGGTTTAATAACTACCCTCACCCTATCGCGTACCCTAACCCTAACCCCTACCCTAACACTAACGTGTACCCTAATCCTAACCCGTACCCTAAACCGAGCCCTAACCCTAACACTAACCCTAACCCTAACCCTAAACCATACCCTACGCCTTACCCGAACCCCTCCCCGAACCCGTACCCTAAGCCGGACCCTAACCCTCACCCTCACCCTAACCCTAACCCTAAGCTACCCTTGACTGCTTCTGCCGCCAATAGATTTCCTAAGCACTAGTGTTTTAAGGAAAAGTTTAAAAAGAGAATCCTAATGTGATTTCTTGATAATGGGTGTGTTCCTTATCTTCTCCTAGTGTCTAAGCTCTTCTCCATGGCTGGATACCCAAATAATATTCCTTTACGTGCTAAGGGGTATCTAGAGAGTGGGATAGGTTTAATAACTACTCTCACCCTAAAGCGTACCCTAACCCTAACCCCTACCCTAACACTAACACGTACCCTAATCCTAACCCATACCCTAAACCGAGCCCTAACCCTAACACTAACCCTAACCCTAACCCTAAACCATACCCTACGCCCTACCCGAACCCCTCCCCGAACCCGTACCCTAAGCCTGACCCTAACCCTCACCCTCACCCTAACCCTAACCCTAAGCTACCCTTGACTGCTTCTGCCTCCAATAGATTTCCTAAGCACTAGTGTTTTAAAGAAAAGTTTAAAAAGAGAATCCTAATGTGATTTCTTGATAATGGGTGTGTTCCTTACCTTCTCCTAGTGTCTAAGCTCTTCTCCATGGCTGGATACCCAAATAATATTCCTTTACGTGCTAAGGGGTATCTAGAGAGTGGGATAGGTTTAATAACTAACCTCACCCTAAAGCGTAACCTAAACCTAACCCTTACCCTAACACTAACGCGTACCCTAATCCTAACCCGTACCCTAAACCGAGCCCGAACCCTAACACTAACCCTAACCCTAACCATAACCCATACCCTACGCCCTACCCGAAAGCATCCCCGAACCCGTACCCTAAGCCGTACCCTAAACCTCACCCTAACCCTAACCCTATCCCTAAGCTACCCTTGACTGCTTCTGCCTCCAATAGATTTCCTAAGCACTAGTGTTTTAAGGAACAGGTTAAAAAGAGAATCCTAATGTGATTTCGTGATAATGGGTGTGTTCCTTATCTTCTCCTAGTGTATAAACTCTTCTCCATGGCTGGACCCCCAAATAATATTCCTTTACGTGCTAAGGGGTATCTAGAGAGTGTGATAGGTTTAATAACTACCCTCATCCTATCGCGTACCCTAACCCTAACCCCTACCCTAACACTAACGCGTACCCTAATCCTAACCCGTACCCTAAACCGAGCCCTAACCCTAACACTAACCCTAACCCTAACCCTAAACCATACCCTACGCCCTACCCGAACCCCTCCCCGAACCCGTACCCTAAGCCGTACCCTAACCCTCACCCTCACCCTAACCCTAAGCTACCCTTGACTGCTTCTGCCTCCAATAGATTTCCTAAGCACTAGTGTTTTAAGGAACAGGTTAAAAAGAGAATCCTAATGTGATTTCTTGATAATGGGTGTGTTCCTTATCTTCTCCTCGTGTCTAAACTCTTCTCCATGGCAGGACCCCCAAATAATATTCCTTTACGTGCTAAGGGGTATCTAGAGAGTGGGATAGGTTTAATAACTACCCTCACCCTAACGCGTACCCTAACCCTAACCCCTACCCTAACCCTAACGCGTAACCTACTCCTAACCCGTACCCTAAACCGAGCCCTAACACTAACACTAACCCTAACCCTAACCCTAACCCATACCCTACGCCCTACCCGAACCCCTCCCTGAAACCGTACCCTAAGCCGTACCCTAACCCTCACCCTAACCCTAACCCTAAACCTAAGCTACCCTTGACGGCTTCTGCCTCCAATAGATTTCCTAAGCACTAGTGTTTTAAGGAACAGGTTAAAAAGAGAATCCTAATGTGATTTCTTGATAATGGGTGTGTTCCTTATCTTCTCCTCGTGTCTAAACTCTTCTCCATGGCTGGACCCCCAAATAATATTCCTTTACGTGCTAAGGGGTATCTAGAGAGTGTGATAGGTTTAATAACTACCCTCACCTTAACGCGTACCCTAACCCTAACCCCTCCCTACCCTAACACTAACGCATACCCTAATCCTAACCCGTACCCTAAACCGAGCCCTAACCCTAACACTAACCCTAACCCTAACCTTAACCCATACCCTACGCCCTACCCGAAACCCTCCCCGAACCCGTACCCTAAGCCGTACACTAACCCTAACCCTAACCCTAAGCTACCCTTGACTGCTTCTGCCTCCAATAGACTTCCTAAGTACTAGTGTTTTAAGGAACAGGTTAAAAAGAGAATCCTAATGTGATTTCTTGATAATGGGTGTGTTCCTTATCTTCTCCTCGTGTCTAAACTCTTCTCCATGGCTGGACCCCCAAATAATATTCCTTTACGTGCTAAGGGGTATCTTGAGAGTGGGATAGGTTTAATAACTAACCTCACCCTATCGCGTACCCTAACCCTAACCCCTACCCTAACACTAACGCGTACCCTAATCCTAACCCGTACCCTAAACTGAGCCCTAACCCTAACACTAACCCTAACCCTAACGCTAACCCATACCCTACGCCCTACCCGAACCCCTCCCCGAACCCGTACCCTAAGCCGTACCCTAACCCTCACCCTAACCCTAACCCTAACACTAAGCTACCCTTGACTGCTTCTGCCTCCAATAGATTTCCTAAGCACTAGTGTTTTAAGGAACAGGTTAAAAAGAGAATTCTAATGGGATTTCTTGATAATGGGTGTGTTCCTTATTTTCTCCTAGTGTCTAAACTCTTCTCCATGGCTGGACCCCCAAATAATATTCCTTTACGTGCTAAGGGGTATCTTGAGAGTGGGATAGGTTTAATAACTAACCTCACCCTATCGCATACCCTAACCCTAACCCCTAGCCTAACCCTAACGCGTACCCTAATCCTAACCCGTACCCTAAACCGAGCCGTAACCCTAACACTAACCCTAACCCTAACCCTAACCCATACCCTACGCCCTACCCGAACCCCTCCCCGAACCCGTACCCTAAGCCGTACCCTAACCCTAACCCTAACCCTAAGCTACCCTTGACTGCTTCTGCCTCCAATAGATTTCCTAAGTACTAGTGTTTTAAGGAACAGGTTAAAAAGAGAATCCTAATGTGATTTCTTGATAATGGGTGTGTTCCTTATCTTCTCCTCGTGTCTAAACTCTTCTCCATGGCTGGACCCCCAAATAATATTCCTTTACGTGCTAAGGGGTATCTGGAGAGTATGATAGGTTTAGTAACTAACCTCACCCTATCGCGTATCCTAACCCTAACCCCTACCCTAACACTAACGCGTACCCTAATCCTAACCCGTACCCTAAACCGAGCCCTAACCCTAACACTAACCCTAACCCTAACGCTAACCCATACCCTACGCCCTACCCGAACCCCTCCCCGAACCCGTACCCTAAGCCGTACCCTAACCCTCACCCTAACCCTAACCCTAACACTAAGCTACCCTTGACTGCTTCTGCCTCCAATAGATTTCCTAAGCACTAGTGTTTTAAGGAACAGGTTAAAAAGAGAATCCTAATGGGATTTCTTGATAATGGGTGTGTTCCTTATCTTCTCCTAGTGTCTAAACTCTTCTCCATGGCTGGACCCCCAAATAATATTCCTTTACGTGCTAAGGGGTATCTTGAGAGTGGGATAGGTTTAATAACTAACCTCACCCTATCGCGTACCCTAACCCTAACCCCTACCCTAACACTAACGCGTACCCTAATCCTAATCCGTACCCTAAACCGAGCCCTAACCCTAACACTAACCATAACCCTAACCCTAACCCATACCCTACGCCCTACCCGAACCCCTCCCCGAACCCGTACCCTAAGCCGTACCCTAACCCTCACCCTAACCCTAACCCTAAACCTAAGCTACCCTTGAATGCTTCTGCCTCCAATAGATTTCCTAAGCACTAGTGTTTTAAGGAACAGGTTAAAAAGAGAATCCTAATGTGATTTCTTGATAATGGGTGTGTTCCTTATTTTCTCCTCGTGTCTAAACTCTTCTCCATGGCTGGACCCCCAAATAATATTCCTTTACGTGCTAAGGGGTATCTAGAGAGTGTGATAGGTTTAATAACTACCCTCACCCTAACGCGTACCCTAACCCTAACCCCTACCCTAACCCTAACGCGTACCCTAATCCTAACCCGTACCCTAAACCGAGCCCTAACCCTAACACTAAACCTAACCCTAACCCTAACCCATACCCTACGCCCTATCCGAACCCCTCGCCGAACCCGTACCCTAAGCCGTACCCTAACCCTAACCCTAACCCTAAGCTACCCTTGACTGCTTCTGCCTCCAATAGATTTCGTAAGCACTAGTGTTTTTAGGAACAGGTTAAAAAGAGAATCCTAATGTGATTTCTTGATAATGGGTGTGTTCCTTATCTTCTCCTCGTGTCCAATCTCTTCTCCATGGCTGGAACCCCAAATAATATTCCTTTACGTGCTAAGGGGTATCTAGAGAGTGGGATAGGTTTAATAACTAACCTCACCCTATCGCGTACCCTAACCCTAACCCCTACCCTAACACTAACGCGTACCCTAATCCTAACCCGTACCCTAAACCGAGCCCTAACCCTAACACTAACCCTAACCCTAACGATAACCCATACCCTACGCCCTACCCGAACCCCTCCCCGAACCCGTACCCTAAGCCGTACCCTAACCCTCACCCTAACCCTAACCCTAACACTAAGCTACCCTTGACTGCTTCTGCCTCCAATAGATTTCCTAAGCACTAGTGTTTTAAGGAACAGGTTAAAAAGAGAATCCTAATGTGATTTCTTGATAATGGGTGTGTTCCTTATTTTCTCCTCGTGTCTAAACTCTTCTCCATGGCTGGACCCCCAAATAATATTCCTTTACGTGCTAAGGGGTATCTAGAGAGTGGGATAGGTTTAATAACTACCCTCACCCTATCGCATACCCTAACCCTAACCCCTACCCTAACCCGAACGCGTACCCTAATCCTAACCCGTACCCTAAACTGAGCCCTAACCCTAACACTAACCCTAACCCTAACCCTAACCCATACCCTACGCCCTACCCGAACCCCTCCCCGAACCCGTACCCTAAGCCGTACCCTAACCCTCACCCTAACCCTAACCCTAAACCTAAGCTACCCTTGATGGCTTCTGCCTCCAATAGATTTCCTAAGCACTAGTGTTTTAAGGAACAGGTTAAAAAGAGAATCCTAATGTGATTTCTTGATAATGGGTGTGTTCCTTATTTTCTCCTCGTGTCTAAACTCTTCTCCATGGCTGGACCCCCAAATAATATTCCTTTACGTGCTAAGGGGTATCTAGAGAGTGTGATAGGTTTAATAACTACCCTCACCCTAACGCGTACCCTAACCCTAACCCCTACCCTAACCCTAACGCGTACCCTAATCCTAACCCGTACCCTAAACCGAGCCCTAACCCTAACACTAACCCTAACCATAACGCTAACCCATACCCTACGCCCTACCCGAACCCCTCCCCGAACCCGTACCCTAAGCCGTACCCTAACCCTCACCCTAACCCTAACCCTAAACCTAAGCTACCCTTGAAGGCTTCTGCCTCCAATAGATTTCCTAAGCACTAGTGTTTTAAGGAACAGGTTAAAAAGAGAATCCTAATGTGATTTCTTGATAATGGGGGTGTTCCTTATTTTCTCCTCGTGTCTAAACTCTTCTCCATGGCTGGACCCCCAAATAATATTCCTTTACGTGCTAAGGGGTATCTAGAGAGTGTGATAGGTTTAAAAACTACCCTCACCCTAACGCGTACCCTAACCGTAACCCCTACCCTAACCCTAACGCGTACCCTAATCCTAACCCGTACCCTAAACCGAGCCCTAACCCTAACACTAACCCTAACCCTAACCCTAACCCATACCCTACGCCCTATCCGAACCCCTCGCCGAACCCGTACCCTAAGCCGTACCCTAACCCTAACCCTAACCCTAAGCTACCCTTGACTGCTTCTGCCTCCAATAGATTTCGTAAGCACTAGTGTTTTAAGGAACAGGTTAAAAAGAGAATCCTAATGTGATTTCTTGATAATGGGTGTGTTCCTTATCTTCTCCTCGTGTCCAATCTCTTCTCCATGGCTGGAACCCCAAATAATATTCCTTTACGTGCTAAGGGGTATCTAGAGAGTGGGATAGGTTTAATAACTAACCTCACCCTATCGCGTACCCTAACCCTAACCCCTACCCTAACACTAACGCGTACCCTAATCCTAACCCGTACCCTAATCCTCACCCTAACCCTTACTCTAACACTAAGCTACCCTTGACTGCTTCTGCCTCCAATAGATTCCCTAAGCACTAGTGTTTTAAGGAACAGGTTAAAAAGAGAATCCTAATGTGATTTCTTGATAATGGGTGTGTTCCTTATCTTCTCCTCGTGTCTAAACTCTTCTCCATGGCTGGACCCCCAAATAATATTCCTTTACGTGCTAAGGGGTATCTAGAGAGTGGGATAGGTTTAATAACTAACCTCACCCTATCGCGTACCCTAACCCTAACCCCTACCCTAACCCGAACGCGTACCCTAATCCTAACCCGTACCCTAAACTGAGCCCTAAACCTTACACTAACCCTAACCCTAACCCTAACACATACCCTACGCCCTACCCGAACCCATCCCCGAACCCGTACCCTAAGCCGTACCCTAACCCTCACCCTAACCCTAACCCTAAACCTAAGCTACCCTTGATGGCTTCTGCCTCCAATAGATTTCCTAAGCACTAGTGTTTTAAGGAACAGGTTAAAAAGAGAATCCTAATGTGATTTCTTGATAATGGGTGTGTTCCTTATTTTCTCCTCGTGTCTAAACTCTTCTCCATGGCTGGACCCCCAAATAATATTCCTTTACGTGCTAAGGGGTATCTAGAGAGTGTGATAGGTTTAATAACTACCCTCACCCTAACGCGTACCCTAACCCTAACCCCTACCCTAACCCTAACGCGTACCCTAATCCTAACCCGTACCCTAAACCGAGCCCTAACCCTAACACTAGCCCTAACCCTAACCCTAACCCATACACTACCCCCTACCCGAACCCTTCCCCGAACCCGTAACCTAAGCCGTACCCTAACCCTCACACTAACCCTAACCCTAACCCTAAGCTACCCTTGACTGCTTCTGCCTCCAATAGATTTCCTAAGCACTAGTGTTTTAAGGAACAGTTTAAAAAGAGAATCATATTGTGATTTCTTGATAATGGGTTTGTTCCTTATCTTCTCCTAGTGTCTAAACTCTTCTCCATGGATGGACCCCCAAATAATATTCCTTTACGTGCTAAGGGGTATCTAGAGAGTGGGATAGGTTTAATAACTAACCTCACCCTAACGCGTACCCTAACCCTAACCCCTACCCTAACACTAACGCGTACCCTAATCCTAACCCGTAACCTAAACCGAGCCCTAACCCTAACATTAACCCTAACCCTAACCCTAACCCATACCCTACTCCCTACACGAACCCCTACCCGAATCCGTACCCTAAGCCGTACCCTAACCCTCACCCTAACCCTAACCCTAACCCTAAGCTACCCTTGACTGCTTCTGCCTCCAATAGATTTCCTAAGCACTAGTGTTTTAAGGACCAGGTTAAAAAGAGAATCCTAATGTGATTTCTTTATAATGGGTGTGTTCCTTATCTTCTCCTAGTGTCTAAACTCTTCTCCATGGCTAGACCCCCAAATAATATTCCTTTACGTGCTAAGGGGTATCTAGAGAGTGGGATAGGTTTAATAACTACCCTCATCCTAATGCGTACCCTAACCCTAACACCTACCCTAACCCTAACGCGTACACTAATCCTAAAACGTACCATAAACCGAGCCCTAACGCTAACACTAGCCCTAACCCTAACCCTAACCCATACCCTACGCCCTACCCGAACCCCTCCCCGAACCCGTACCCTAAGCCGTACCCTATCCCTCACCCTAACCCTAACCCTAACCCTAAGCTACCCTTGACTGCCTCTGCCTCCAATAGATTTCCTAAGCACTAGTGTTTTAAGGAACAGTTTAAAAAGAGAATCATATTGTTATTTCTTGATAATGGGTGTGTTCCTTATCTTCTCCTAGGGTCTAAACTCTTCTCCATGGCTGGACCCCCAAATAATATTCCTTTACGTGCTAAGGGGTATCTAGAGAGTGTGATAGGTTTAATAACTACCCTCACCCTAACGCGTACCCTAACCCTAACCCCTACCCTAACCCTAACGCGTACCCTAATCCTAACCCGTACCCTAAACCGAGCCCTAACCCTAACACGAACCCTAACCCTAACCCTAACCCATACCCTACGCCCTACCCGAAACCCTCGCCGAACCCGTACCCTAAGCCGTACCCTAACCCTCACCCTAACCCTAACCCTAACCCTAA
The DNA here is from genome assembly GCF_949987535.1 of Balaenoptera acutorostrata. Taxonomy (NCBI): domain Eukaryota; kingdom Metazoa; phylum Chordata; class Mammalia; order Artiodactyla; family Balaenopteridae; genus Balaenoptera; species Balaenoptera acutorostrata. Next base: position 316,773 of record NW_026646155.1, read on the forward strand.
GCTACCCTTGACTGCTTCTGCCTCCAATAGATTTCGTAAGCACTAGTGTTTTAAGGAACAGGTTAAAAAGAGAATCCTAATGTGATTTCTTGATAATGGGTGTGTTCCTTATCTTCTCCTCGTGTCTAAACTCTTCTCCATGGCTGGACCCCTAAATAATATTCCTTTACGTGCTAAGGGGTATCTAGAGAGTGGGGTAGGTTTAATAACTAACCTCACCCTATCGCGTACCCTAACCCTAACCCCTACCCTAACACTAACGCGTACCCTAATCCTAACCCGTACCCTAAACCGAGCCCTAACCCTAACACTAACCCTAAACCTAACCCTAACCCATACCCTACGCCCTACCCGAACCCCTCCCCGAACCCGTACCCTAAGCCGTACCCTAACCCTCACCCTAACCCTAACCCTAACACTAAGCTACCCTTGACTGCTTCTGCCTCCAGTAGATTTCCTAAGCACTAGTGTTTTAAGGAACAGGTTAAAAAGAGAATCCTAATGTGATTTCGTGATAATGGGTGTGTTCCTTATCTTCTCCTAGTGTCTAAACTCTTCTCCATGGCTGGACCCCCAAATAATATTCCTTTACGTGCTAAGGGGTATCTAGAAAGTGGGATAGGTTTAATAACTACCCTCACCCTAACGCGTACCCTAACCCTAACCCCTACCATAAGCCTAACGCGTACCCTAATCCTAACCCGTACCCTAAACCGAGCCCTAACCCTAACACTAACCCTATCCCTAACCCATACCCTACGCCCTACCCGAACCCCTCCCTCAACCCGTACCCTAAGCCGTACCCTAACCCTCACCCTAACCCTAACCCTAACCCTAAGCTACCCTTGACGCCTTCTGCCTCCAATAGATTTCCTAAGCACTAGTGTTTTAAGGAACAGGTTAAAAAGAGAATCCTAATGTGATTTCTTGATAATGGGTGTGTTCCTTATCTTCTCCTCGTGTCTAAATTCTTCTTCATGGCTGGACCCCCAAATAATATGCCTTTACGTGCTAAGGGGTATCTAGAGAGAGGGAGAGGTTTAATAACTACCCTCACCCTAACGCGTTCCCTAACCCTAACCCCTACCCTAACCCTAACGCGTACCCTAATCCTAACCCGTACCCTAAACCGAGCCCTAACCCTAACACTAACCCTAACCCTAACCCTAACCCATACCCTACGCCCTACACGAACCCCTCCCTGAACCCGTACCCTAAGCCGTACCCTAACCCTCAATCTAACCCTAACCCTAACCCTAAGCTACCCTTGACTGCTTCTGCCTCCAATAGATTTCCTAAGCACTAGTGTTTTAAGGAACAGGTTAAAAAGAGAATCCTAATGTGATTTCTTGATAATGGGTGTGTTCCTTAACTTCTCCTAGTGTCTAAACTCTTCTCCATGGCTGGATCCCCAAATAATATTCCTTTACGTGCTAAGGGGTATCTAGAGAGTGGGATAGGTTTAATAACTAACCTCACCCTAACGCGTACCCTAACCCTAACCCCTACCCTAACACTAACGCGTACCCTAATCCTAACCCGTACCCTAAACCGAGCCCTAACCCTAACACTAACCCTAACCCTAACCCTAACCCATACCCTACTCCCTACACGAACCCCTACCCGAATCCGTACCCTAAGCCGTACCCTAACCCTCACCCTAACCCTAACCCTAACCCTAAGCTACCCTTGACTGCTTCTGCCTCCAATAGATTTCCTAAGCACTAGTGTTTTAAGGAACAGGTTAAAAAGAGAATCCTAATGTGATTTCTTTATAATGGGTGTGTTCCTTATCTTCTCCTAGTGTCTAAACTCTTCTCCATGGCTAGACCCCCAAATAATATTCCTTTACGTGCTAAGGGGTATCTAGAGAGTGGGATAGGTTTAATAACCACCCTCACCCTAACGTGTACCCTAACCCTAACCCCTACCCTAACACTAACGCGTACCCTAATCCTAACCCGTACCCTAAACCGAGCCCTAACCCTAACACTAACCCTAACCCTAACCCTAACCCATACCCTACTCCCTACACGAACCCCTACCCGAATCCGTACCCTAAGCCGTACCCTAACCCTCACCCTAACCCTAACCCTAACCCTAAGCTACCCTTGACTGCTTCTGCCTCCAATAGATTTCCTAAGCACTAGTGTTTTAAGGACCAGGTTAAAAAGAGAATCCTAATGTGATTTCTTTATAATGGGTGTGTTCCTTATCTTCTCCTAGTGTCTAAACTCTTCTCCATGGCTAGACCCCCAAATAATATTCCTTTACGTGCTAAGGGGTATCTAGAGAGTGGGATAGGTTTAATAACTAACCTCACCCTAACGCGTACCCTAACCCTAACCCCTACCCTAACACTAACGCGTACCCTAATCCTAACCCGTACCCTAAACCGAGCCCTAACCCTAACACTAACCCTAACCCTAACCCTAACCCATACCCTACTATCTACACGAACCCCTACCCGAATCCGTACCCTAAGCCGTACCCTAAACCTCACCCTAACCCTAACCCTAACACTAAGCTACCCTTGACTGCTTCTGCCTCCAATAGATTTCCTAAGCACTAGTGTTTTAAGGAACAGGTTAAAAAGAGAATCCTAATGTGATTTGTTGATAATGGGTGTGTTCCTTATTTTCTCCTCGTGTCTAAACTCTTCTCCATGGCTGGACCCCCAAATAATATTCCTTTACGTGCTAAGGGGTATCTAGAGAGTGGGATAGGTTTAATAACTACCCTCACCCTATCGCGTACCCTAACCCTAACCCCTACCCTAACCCGAACGCGTACCCTAATCCTAACCCGTACCCTAAACTGAGCCCTAACCCTAACACTAACCCTAACCCTAACCCATACCCTACGCCCTACCCGAACCCCTCCCCGAACCCGTACCCTAAGCCGTACCCTAACCCTCACCCTAACCCTAACCCTAAACCTAAGCTACCCTTGACTGCCTCTGCCTCCAATAGATTTCCTAAGCACTAGTGTTTTAAGGAACAGTTTAAAAAGAGAATCATATTGTTATTTCTTGATAATGGGTGTGTTCCTTATCTTCTCCTAGGGTCTAAACTCTTCTCCATGGCTGGACCCCCAAATAATATTCCTTTACGTGCTAAGGGGTATCTAGAGAGTGTGATAGGTTTAATAACTACCCTCACCCTAACGCGTACCCTAACCCTAACCCCTACCCTAACCCTAACGCGTACCCTAATCCTAACCCGTACCCTAAACCGAGCCCTAACCCTAACACGAACCCTAACCCTAACCCTAACCCATACCCTACGCCCTACCCGAAACCCTCGCCGAACCCGTACCCTAAGCCGTACCCTAACCCTCACCCTAACCCTAACCCTAACCCTAAGCTACCCTTGACTGCTTCTGCCTCCAATAGATTTCGTAAGCACTAGTGTTTTAAGGAACAGGTTAAAAAGAGAATCCTAATGTGATTTCTTGATAATGGGTGTGTTCCTTATCTTCTCCTCGTGTCTAAACTCTTCTCCATGGCTGGACCCCTAAATAATATTCCTTTACGTGCTAAGGGGTATCTAGAGAGTGGGGTAGGTTTAATAACTAACCTCACCCTATCGCGTACCCTAACCCTAACCCCTACCCTAACACTAACGCGTACCCTAATCCTAACCCGTACCCTAAACCGAGCCCTAACCCTAACACTAACCCTAAACCTAACCCTAACCCATACCCTACGCCCTACCCGAACCCCTCCCCGAACCCGTACCCTAAGCCGTACCCTAACCCTCACCCTAACCCTAACCCTAACACTAAGCTACCCTTGACTGCTTCTGCCTCCAGTAGATTTCCTAAGCACTAGTGTTTTAAGGAACAGGTTAAAAAGAGAATCCTAATGTGATTTCGTGATAATGGGTGTGTTCCTTATCTTCTCCTAGTGTCTAAACTCTTCTCCATGGCTGGACCCCCAAATAATATTCCTTTACGTGCTAAGGGGTATCTAGAAAGTGGGATAGGTTTAATAACTACCCTCACCCTAACGCGTACCCTAACCCTAACCCCTACCATAAGCCTAACGCGTACCCTAATCCTAACCCGTACCCTAAACCGAGCCCTAACCCTAACACTAACCCTATCCCTAACCCATACCCTACGCCCTACCCGAACCCCTCCCTCAACCCGTACCCTAAGCCGTACCCTAACCCTCACCCTAACCCTAACCCTAACCCTAAGCTACCCTTGACGCCTTCTGCCTCCAATAGATTTCCTAAGCACTAGTGTTTTAAGGAACAGGTTAAAAAGAGAATCCTAATGTGATTTCTTGATAATGGGTGTGTTCCTTATCTTCTCCTCGTGTCTAAATTCTTCTTCATGGCTGGACCCCCAAATAATATGCCTTTACGTGCTAAGGGGTATCTAGAGAGAGGGAGAGGTTTAATAACTACCCTCACCCTAACGCGTTCCCTAACCCTAACCCCTACCCTAACCCTAACGCGTACCCTAATCCTAACCCGTACCCTAAACCGAGCCCTAACCCTAACACTAACCCTAACCCTAACCCTAACCCATACCCTACGCCCTACACGAACCCCTCCCTGAACCCGTACCCTAAGCCGTACCCTAACCCTCAATCTAACCCTAACCCTAACCCTAAGCTACCCTTGACTGCTTCTGCCTCCAATAGATTTCCTAAGCACTAGTGTTTTAAGGAACAGGTTAAAAAGAGAATCCTAATGTGATTTCTTGATAATGGGTGTGTTCCTTAACTTCTCCTAGTGTCTAAACTCTTCTCCATGGCTGGATCCCCAAATAATATTCCTTTACGTGCTAAGGGGTATCTAGAGAGTGGGATAGGTTTAATAACTAACCTCACCCTAACGCGTACCCTAACCCTAACCCCTACCCTAACACTAACGCGTACCCTAATCCTAACCCGTACCCTAAACCGAGCCCTAACCCTAACACTAACCCTAACCCTAACCCTAACCCATACCCTACTCCCTACACGAACCCCTACCCGAATCCGTACCCTAAGCCGTACCCTAACCCTCACCCTAACCCTAACCCTAACCCTAAGCTACCCTTGACTGCTTCTGCCTCCAATAGATTTCCTAAGCACTAGTGTTTTAAGGAACAGGTTAAAAAGAGAATCCTAATGTGATTTCTTTATAATGGGTGTGTTCCTTATCTTCTCCTAGTGTCTAAACTCTTCTCCATGGCTAGACCCCCAAATAATATTCCTTTACGTGCTAAGGGGTATCTAGAGAGTGGGATAGGTTTAATAACCACCCTCACCCTAACGTGTACCCTAACCCTAACCCCTACCCTAACACTAACGCGTACCCTAATCCTAACCCGTACCCTAAACCGAGCCCTAACCCTAACACTAACCCTAACCCTAACCCTAACCCATACCCTACTCCCTACACGAACCCCTACCCGAATCCGTACCCTAAGCCGTACCCTAACCCTCACCCTAACCCTAACCCTAACCCTAAGCTACCCTTGACTGCTTCTGCCTCCAATAGATTTCCTAAGCACTAGTGTTTTAAGGACCAGGTTAAAAAGAGAATCCTAATGTGATTTCTTTATAATGGGTGTGTTCCTTATCTTCTCCTAGTGTCTAAACTCTTCTCCATGGCTAGACCCCCAAATAATATTCCTTTACGTGCTAAGGGGTATCTAGAGAGTGGGATAGGTTTAATAACTAACCTCACCCTAACGCGTACCCTAACCCTAACCCCTACCCTAACACTAACGCGTACCCTAATCCTAACCCGTACCCTAAACCGAGCCCTAACCCTAACACTAACCCTAACCCTAACCCTAACCCATACCCTACTATCTACACGAACCCCTACCCGAATCCGTACCCTAAGCCGTACCCTAAACCTCACCCTAACCCTAACCCTAACACTAAGCTACCCTTGACTGCTTCTGCCTCCAATAGATTTCCTAAGCACTAGTGTTTTAAGGAACAGGTTAAAAAGAGAATCCTAATGTGATTTGTTGATAATGGGTGTGTTCCTTATTTTCTCCTCGTGTCTAAACTCTTCTCCATGGCTGGACCCCCAAATAATATTCCTTTACGTGCTAAGGGGTATCTAGAGAGTGGGATAGGTTTAATAACTACCCTCACCCTATCGCGTACCCTAACCCTAACCCCTACCCTAACCCGAACGCGTACCCTAATCCTAACCCGTACCCTAAACTGAGCCCTAACCCTAACACTAACCCTAACCCTAACCCATACCCTACGCCCTACCCGAACCCCTCCCCGAACCCGTACCCTAAGCCGTACCCTAACCCTCACCCTAACCCTAACCCTAAACCTAAGCTACCCTTGATGGCTTCTGCCTCCAATAGATTTCCTAAGCACTAGTGTTTTAAGGAACAGGTTAAAAAGAGAATCCTAATGGGATTTCTTGATAATGGGTGTGTTCCTTATCTTCTCCTAGTGTCTAAACTCTTCTCCATGGCTGGACCCCCAAATAATATTCCTTTACGTGCTAAGGGGTATCTTGAGAGTGGGATAGGTTTAATAACTAACCTCACCCTATCGCATACCCTAACCCTAACGCCTAGGATAACCCTAACGCATACCCTAATCCTAACCCGTACCCTAAACCGAGCCGTAACCCTAACACTAACCCTAACCCTAACCCTAGCCCATACCCTACGGCGTACCCGAACCCCTCCCCGAACCCGTACCCTAAGCCGTACCCTAACCCTAACCCTAACCCTAACCCTAACCCTAAGCTACCCTTGACTGCTTCTGCCTCCAATAGATTTCCTAAGCACTAGTGTTTTAAGGAACAGGTTAAAAAGAGAATCCTAATGTGATTTCTTGATAATGGGTGTGTTCCTTATCTTCTCCTCGTGTCTAAACTCTTCTCCATGGCTGGACCCCCAAATAATATTCCTTTACGTGCTAAGGGGTATCTAGAGAGTATGATAGGTTTAGTAACTAACCTCACCCTATCGCGTACCCTAACCCTAACCCCTACCCTAACACTAACGCGTACCCTAATCCTAACCCGTACCCTAAACCGAGCCCTAACCCTAACACTAACCCTAACCCTAACGCTAACCCATACCCTACGCCCTACCCGAACCCCTCCCCGAACCCGTACCCTAAGCCGTACCCTAACCCTCACCCTAACCCTAACCCTAACACTAAGCTACCCTTGACTGCTTCTGCCTCCAATAGATTTCCTAAGCACTAGTGTTTTAAGGAACAGGTTAAAAAGAGAATCCTAATAGGGTTTCTTGATAATGGGTGTGTTCCTTATCTTCTCCTAGTGTCTAAACTCTTCTCCATGGCTGGACCCCCAAATAATATTCCTTTACGTGCTAAGGGGTATCTTGAGAGTGGGATAGGTTTAATAACTAACCTCACCCTATCGCGTACCCTAACCCTAACCCCTACCCTAACACTAACGCGTACCCTAATCCTAATCCGTACCCTAAACCGAGCCCTAACCCTAACACTAACCCTAACCCTAACTCTAACCCATACCCTACGCCCTACCCGAACCCCTCCCCGAACCCGTACCCTAAGCCGTACCCTAACCCTCACCCTAACCCTAACCCTAAACCTAAGCTACCCTTGAAGGCTTCTGCCTCCAATAGATTTCCTAAGCACTAGTGTTTTAAGGAACAGGTTAAAAAGAGAATCCTAATGTGATTTCTTGATAATGGGGGTGTTCCTTATTTTCTCCTCGTGTCTAAACTCTTCTCCATGGCTGGACCCCCAAATAATATTCCTTTACGTGCTAAGGGGTATCTAGAGAGTGTGATAGGTTTAATAACTACCCTCACCCTAACGCGTACCCTAACCGTAACCCCTACCCTAACCCTAACGCGTACCCTAATCCTAACCCGTACCCTAAACCGAGCCCTAACCCTAACACTAACCCTAACCCTAACCCTAACCCATACCCTACGCCCTATCCGAACCCCTCGCCGAACCCGTACCCTAAGCCGTACCCTAACCCTAACCCTAACCCTAAGCTACCCTTGACTGCTTCTGCCTCCAATAGATTTCCTAAGCACTAGTGTTTTAAGGAACAGGTTAAAAAGAGAATCCTAATGTGATTTCTTGATAATGGGTGTGTTCCTTAACTTCTCCTAGTGTCTAAACTCTTCTCCATGGCTGGATCCCCAAATAATATTCCTTTACGTGCTAAGGGGTATCTAGAGAGTGGGATAGGTTTAATAACTAACCTCACCCTAACGCGTACCCTAACCCTAACCCCTACCCTAACACTAACGCGTACCCTAATCCTAACCCGTACCCTAAACCGAGCCCTAACCCTAACACTAACCCTAACCCTAACCCTAACCCATACCCTACTCCCTACACGAACCCCTACCCGAATCCGTACCCTAAGCCGTACCCTAACCCTCACCCTAACCCTAACCCTAACCCTAAGCTACCCTTGACTGCTTCTGCCTCCAATAGATTTCCTAAGCACTAGTGTTTTAAGGACCAGGTTAAAAAGAGAATCCTAATGTGATTTCTTTATAATGGGTGTGTTCCTTATCTTCTCCTAGTGTCTAAACTCTTCTCCATGGCTAGACCCCCAAATAATATTCCTTTACGTGCTAAGGGGTATCTAGAGAGTGGGATAGGTTTAATAACCACCCTCACCCTAACGTGTACCCTAACCCTAACCCCTACCCTAACACTAACGCGTACCCTAATCCTAACCCGTACCCTAAACCGAGCCCTAACCCTAACACTAACCCTAACCCTAACCCTAACCCATACCCTACTCCCTACACGAACCCCTACCCGAATCCGTACCCTAAGCCGTACCCTAACCCTCACCCTAACCCTAACCCTAACCCTAAGCTACCCTTGACTGCTTCTGCCTCCAATAGATTTCCTAAGCACTAGTGTTTTAAGGACCAGGTTAAAAAGAGAATCCTAATGTGATTTCTTTATAATGGGTGTGTTCCTTATCTTCTCCTAGTGTCTAAACTCTTCTCCATGGCTAGACCCCCAAATAATATTCCTTTACGTGCTAAGGGGTATCTAGAGAGTGGGATAGGTTTAATAACTAACCTCACCCTAACGCGTACCCTAACCCTAACCCCTACCCTAACACTAACGCGTACCCTAATCCTAACCCGTACCCTAAACCGAGCCCTAACCCTAACACTAACCCTAACCCTAACCCTAACCCATACCCTACTATCTACACGAACCCCTACCCGAATCCGTACCCTAAGCCGTACCCTAAACCTCACCCTAACCCTAACCCTAACACTAAGCTACCCTTGACTGCTTCTGCCTCCAATAGATTTCCTAAGCACTAGTGTTTTAAGGAACAGGTTAAAAAGAGAATCCTAATGTGATTTGTTGATAATGGGTGTGTTCCTTATTTTCTCCTCGTGTCTAAACTCTTCTCCATGGCTGGACCCCCAAATAATATTCCTTTACGTGCTAAGGGGTATCTAGAGAGTGGGATAGGTTTAATAACTACCCTCACCCTATCGCGTACCCTAACCCTAACCCCTACCCTAACCCGAACGCGTACCCTAATCCTAACCCGTACCCTAAACTGAGCCCTAACCCTAACACTAACCCTAACCCTAACCCATACCCTACGCCCTACCCGAACCCCTCCCCGAACCCGTACCCTAAGCCGTACCCTAACCCTCACCCTAACCCTAACCCTAAACCTAAGCTACCCTTGATGGCTTCTGCCTCCAATAGATTTCCTAAGCACTAGTGTTTTAAGGAACAGGTTAAAAAGAGAATCCTAATGGGATTTCTTGATAATGGGTGTGTTCCTTATCTTCTCCTAGTGTCTAAACTCTTCTCCATGGCTGGACCCCCAAATAATATTCCTTTACGTGCTAAGGGGTATCTTGAGAGTGGGATAGGTTTAATAACTAACCTCACCCTATCGCATACCCTAACCCTAACGCCTAGGATAACCCTAACGCATACCCTAATCCTAACCCGTACCCTAAACCGAGCCGTAACCCTAACACTAACCCTACCCCTAACCCTAGCCCATACCCTACGGCGTACCCGAACCCCTCCCCGAACCCGTACCCTAAGCCGTACCCTAACCCTAACCCTAACCCTAACCCTAACCCTAAGCTACCCTTGACTGCTTCTGCCTCCAATAGATTTCCTAAGCACTAGTGTTTTAAGGAACAGGTTAAAAAGAGAATCCTAATGTGATTTCTTGATAATGGGTGTGTTCCTTATCTTCTCCTCGTGTCTAAACTCTTCTCCATGGCTGGACCCCCAAATAATATTCCTTTACGTGCTAAGGGGTATCTAGAGAGTATGATAGGTTTAGTAACTAACCTCACCCTATCGCGTACCCTAACCCTAACCCCTACCCTAACACTAACGCGTACCCTAATCCTAACCCGTACCCTAAACCGAGCCCTAACCCTAACACTAACCCTAACCCTAACGCTAACCCATACCCTACGCCCTACCCGAACCCCTCCCCGAACCCGTACCCTAAGCCGTACCCTAACCCTCACCCTAACCCTAACCCTAACACTAAGCTACCCTTGACTGCTTCTGCCTCCAATAGATTTCCTAAGCACTAGTGTTTTAAGGAACAGGTTAAAAAGAGAATCCTAATAGGGTTTCTTGATAATGGGTGTGTTCCTTATCTTCTCCTAGTGTCTAAACTCTTCTCCATGGCTGGACCCCCAAATAATATTCCTTTACGTGCTAAGGGGTATCTTGAGAGTGGGATAGGTTTAATAACTAACCTCACCCTATCGCGTACCCTAACCCTAACCCCTACCCTAACACTAACGCGTACCCTAATCCTAATCCGTACCCTAAACCGAGCCCTAACCCTAACACTAACCCTAACCCTAACCCTAACCCATACCCTACGCCCTACCCGAACCCCTCCCCGAACCCGTACCCTAAGCCGTACCCTAACCCTCACCCTAACCCTAACCCTAAACCTAAGCTACCCTTGAAGGCTTCTGCCTCCAATAGATTTCCTAAGCACTAGTGTTTTAAGGAACAGGTTAAAAAGAGAATCCTAATGTGATTTCTTGATAATGGGGGTGTTCCTTATTTTCTCCTCGTGTCTAAACTCTTCTCCATGGCTGGACCCCCAAATAATATTCCTTTACGTGCTAAGGGGTATCTAGAGAGTGTGATAGGTTTAATAACTACCCTCACCCTAACGCGTACCCTAACCGTAACCCCTACCCTAACCCTAACGCGTACCCTAATCCTAACCCGTACCCTAAACCGAGCCCTAACCCTAACACTAACCCTAACCCTAACCCTAACCCATACCCTACGCCCTATCCGAACCCCTCGCCGAACCCGTACCCTAAGCCGTACCCTAACCCTAACCCTAACCCTAAGCTACCCTTGACTGCTTCTGCCTCCAATAGATTTCGTAAGCACTAGTGTTTTAAGGAACAGGTTAAAAAGAGAATCCTAATGTGATTTCTTGATAATGGGTGTGTTCCTTATCTTCTCTTCGTGTCCAATCTCTTCTCCATGGCTGGAACCCCAAATAATATTCCTTTACGTGCTAAGGGGTATCTAGAGAGTGGGATAGGTTTAATAACTAACCTCACCCTATCGCGTACCCTAACCCTAACCCCTACTCTAACACTAACGCGTACCCTAATCCTAACCCGTACCCTAATCCTCACCCTAACCCTTACTCTAACACTAAGCTACCCTTGACTGCTTCTGCCTCCAATAGATTTCCTAAGCAGTAGTGTTTTAAGGAACAGGTTAAAAAGAGAATCCTATTGTGATTTCTTGATAATGGGTTTGTTCCTTATCTTCTCCTAGTGTCTAAACTCTTCTCCATGGCTGGACCCCCAAATAATATTCCTTTACGTGCTAAGGGGTATCTAGTGAGTGAGATAGGTTTAATAACTACCCTCACCCTAACGCGTACCCTAACCCTAACCCCTACCCTAACCCTAATGCGTACCCTAATCCTAACCCGTAACCTAAACCGAGCCCTAACCCTAACACTAACCCTAACCCTAACCCTAACCCATACATTACGCCCTAACAGAACCCCTCCCCGAACCCGTACCCTAAGCCATACCCTAAACCTCACGCTAACCCTAACCCTAACCGTAAGCTACCCTTGACTGCTTCTGCCTCCAATAGATTCCCTAAGCACTAGTGTTTTAAGGAACAGGTTAAAAAGAGAATCCTAATGTGATTTCTTGATAATGGGTGTGTTCCTTATCTTCTCCTCGTGTCTAAACTCTTCTCCATGGCTGGACCCCCAAATAATATTCCTTTACGTGCTAAGGGGTATCTAGAGAGTGGGATAGGTTTAATAACTAACCTCACCCTATCGCGTACCCTAACCCTAACCCCTACCCTAACCCGAACGCGTACCCTAATCCTAACCCGTACCCTAAACTGAGCCCTAAACCTAACACTAACCCTAACCCTAACCCTAACCCATACCCTACGCCCTACCCGAACCCATCCCCGAACCCGTACCCTAAGCCGTACCCTAACCCTCACCCTAACCCTAACCCTAAACCTAAGCTACCCTTGATGGCTTCTGCCTCCAATAGATTTCCTAAGCACTAGTGTTTTAAGGAACAGGTTAAAAAGAGAATCCTAATGTGATTTCTTGATAATGGGTGTGTTCCTTATTTTCTCCTCGTGTCTAAACTCTTCTCCATGGCTGGACCCCCAAATAATATTCCTTTACGTGCTAAGGGGTATCTAGAGAGTGTGATAGGTTTAATAACTACCCTCACCCTAACGCGTACCCTAACCCTAACCCCTACCCTAACCCTAACGCGTACCCTAATCCTAACCCGTACCCTAAACCGAGCCCTAACCCTAACACTAGGCCTAACCCTAACCCTAACCCATACACTACGCCCTACCCGAACCCCTCCCGAACCCGTAACCTAAGCCGTACCCTAACCCTCACCCTAACCCTAACCCTAACCCTAAGCTACCCTTTACTGCTTCTGCCTCCAATAGATTTCCTAAGCACTAGTGTTTTAAGGAACAGTTTAAAAAGAGAATCATATTGTGATTTCTTGATAATGGGTTTGTTCCTTATCTTCTCCTAGTGTCTAAACTCTTCTCCATGGATGGACCCCCAAATAATATTCCTTTACGTGCTAAGGGGTATCTAGAGAGTGGGATAGGTTTAATAACTAACCTCACCCTAACGCGTACCCTAACCCTAACCCCTACCCTAACACTAACGCGTACCCTAATCCTAACCCGTACCCTAAACCAAGCCCTAACCCTAACACTAACCCTAACCCTAACCCTAACCCATACCCTACTCCCTACACGAACCCCTACCCGAATCCGTACCCTAAGCCGTACCCTAACCCTCACCCTAACCCTAACCCTAACCCTAAGCTACCCTTGACTGCTTCTGCCTCCAATAGATTTCCTAAGCACTAGTGTTTTAAGGACCAGGTTAAAAAGAGAATCCTAATGTGATTTCTTTATAATGGGTGTGTTCCTTATCTTCTCCTAGTGTCTAAACTCTTCTCCATGGCTAGACCCCCAAATAATATTCCTTTACGTGCTAAGGGGTATCTAGAGAGTGGGATAGGTTTAATAACTACCCTCATCCTAATGCGTACCCTAACCCTAACACCTACCCTAACCCTAACGCGTACACTAATCCTAAAACGTACCATAAACCGAGCCCTAACGCTAACACTAGCCCTAAACCTAACCCTAACCCATACCCTACGCCCTACCCGAACCCCTCCCCGAACCCGTACCCTAAGCCGTACCCTATCCCTCACCCTAACCCTAACCCTAACCCTAAGCTACCCTTGACTGCCTCTGCCTCCAATAGATTTCCTAAGCACTAGTGTTTTAAGGAACAGTTTAAAAAGAGAATCATATTGTTATTTCTTGATAATGGGTGTGTTCCTTATCTTCTCCTAGGGTCTAAACTCTTCTCCATGGCTGGACCCCCAAATAATATTCCTTTACGTGCTAAGGGGTATCTAGAGAGTGTGATAGGTTTAATAACTACCCTCACCCTAACGCGTACCCTAACCCTAACCCCTACCCTAACCCTAACGCGTACCCTAATCCTAACCCGTACCCTAAACCGAGCCCTAACCCTAACACGAACCCTAACCCTAACCCTAACCCATACCCTACGCCCTACCCGAAACCCTCTCCGAACCCGTACCCTAAGCCGTACCCTAACCCTCACCCTAACCCTAACCCTAACCCTAAGCTACCCTTGACTGCTTCTGCCTCCAATAGATTTCGTAAGCACTAGTGTTTTAAGGAACAGGTTAAAAAGAGAATCCTAATGTGATTTCTTGATAATGGGTGTGTTCCTTATCTTCTCCTCGTGTCTAAACTCTTCTCCATGGCTGGACCCCTAAATAATATTCCTTTACGTGCTAAGGGGTATCTAGAGAGTGGGGAAGGTTTAATAACTAACCTCACCCTATCGCGTACCCTAACCCTAACCCCTACCCTAACACTAACGCGTACCCTAATCCTAACCCGTACCCTAAACCGAGCCCTAACCCTAACACTAACCCTAACCCTAACCCTAACCCATACCCTACGCCCTACCCGAACCCCTCCCCGAACCCGTACCCTAAGCCGTACCCTAACCCTCACCCTAACCCTAACCCTAACACTAAGCTACCCTTGACTGCTTCTGCCTCCAGTAGATTTCCTAAGCACTAGTGTTTTAAGGAACAGGTTAAAAAGAGAATCCTAATGTGATTTCGTGATAATGGGTGTGTTCCTTATCTTCTCCTAGTGTCTAAACTCTTCTCCATGGCTGGACCCCCAAATAATATTCCTTTACGTGCTAAGGGGTATCTAGAGAGTGGGATAGGTTTAATAACTACCCTCACCCTAACGCGTACCCTAACCCTAACCCCTACCATAAGCCTAACGCGTACCCTAATCCTAACCCGTACCCTAAACCGAGCCCTAACCCTAACACTAACCCTATCCCTAACCCATACCCTACGCCCTACCCGAACCCCTCCCTCAACCCGTACCCTAAGCCGTACCCTAACCCTCACCCTAACCCTAACCCTAACCCTAAGCTACCCTTGACGCCTTCTGCCTCCAATAGATTTCCTAAGCACTAGTGTTTTAAGGAACAGGTTAAAAAGAGAATCCTAATGTGATTTCTTGATAATGGGTGTGTTCCTTATCTTCTCCTCGTGTCTAAATTCTTCTTCATGGCTGGACCCCCAAATAATATGCCTTTACGTGCTAAGGGGTATCTAGAGAGAGGGAGAGGTTTAATAATTACCCTCACCCTAACGCGTTCCCTAACCCTAACCCCTACCCTAACCCTAACGCGTACCCTAATCCTAACCCGTACCCTAAACCGAGCCCTAACCCTAACACTAACCCTAACCCTAACCCTAACCCATACCCTACGCCCTACACGAACCCCTCCCTGAACCCGTACCCTAAGCCGTACCCTAACCCTCAATCTAACCCTAACCCTAACCCTAAGCTACCCTTGACTGCTTCTGCCTCCAATAGATTTCCTAAGCACTAGTGTTTTAAGGAACAGGTTAAAAAGAGAATCCTAATGTGATTTCTTGATAATGGGTGTGTTCCTTAACTTCTCCTAGTGTCTAAACTCTTCTCCATGGCTGGATCCCCAAATAATATTCCTTTACGTGCTAAGGGGTATCTAGAGAGTGGGATAGGTTTAATAACTAACCTCACCCTAACGCGTACCCTAACCCTAACCCCTACCCTAACACTAACGCGTACCCTAATCCTAACCCGTACCCTAAACCGAGCCCTAACCCTAACACTAACCCTAACCCTAACCCTAACCCATACCCTACTCCCTACACGAACCCCTACCCGAATCCGTACCCTAAGCCGTACCCTAACCCTCACCCTAACCCTAACCCTAACACTAAGCTACCCTTGACTGCTTCTGCCTCCAGTAGATTTCCTAAGCACTAGTGTTTTAAGGAACAGGTTAAAAAGAGAATCCTAATGTGATTTCGTGATAATGGGTGTGTTCCTTATCTTCTCCTAGTGTCTAAACTCTTCTCCATGGCTGGACCCCCAAATAATATTCCTTTACGTGCTAAGGGGTATCTAGAAAGTGGGATAGGTTTAATAACTACCCTCACCCTAACGCGTACCCTAACCCTAACCCCTACCATAAGCCTAACGCGTACCCTAATCCTAACCCGTACCCTAAACCGAGCCCTAACCCTAACACTAACCCTATCCCTAACCCATACCCTACGCCCTACCCGAACCCCTCCCTCAACCCGTACCCTAAGCCGTACCCTAACCCTCACCCTAACCCTAACCCTAACCCTAAGCTACCCTTGACGCCTTCTGCCTCCAATAGATTTCCTAAGCACTAGTGTTTTAAGGAACAGGTTAAAAAGAGAATCCTAATGTGATTTCTTGATAATGGGTGTGTTCCTTATCTTCTCCTCGTGTCTAAATTCTTCTTCATGGCTGGACCCCCAAATAATATGCCTTTACGTGCTAAGGGGTATCTAGAGAGAGGGAGAGGTTTAATAATTACCCTCACCCTAACGCGTTCCCTAACCCTAACCCCTACCCTAACCCTAACGCGTACCCTAATCCTAACCCGTACCCTAAACCGAGCCCTAACCCTAACACTAACCCTAACCCTAACCCTAACCCATACCCTACGCCCTACACGAACCCCTCCCTGAACCCGTACCCTAAGCCGTACCCTAACCCTCAATCTAACCCTAACCCTAACCCTAAGCTACCCTTGACTGCTTCTGCCTCCAATAGATTTCCTAAGCACTAGTGTTTTAAGGAACAGGTTAAAAAGAGAATCCTAATGTGATTTCTTGATAATGGGTGTGTTCCTTAACTTCTCCTAGTGTCTAAACTCTTCTCCATGGCTGGATCCCCAAATAATATTCCTTTACGTGCTAAGGGGTATCTAGAGAGTGGGATAGGTTTAATAACTAACCTCACCCTAACGCGTACCCTAACCCTAACCCCTACCCTAACACTAACGCGTACCCTAATCCTAACCCGTACCCTAAACCGAGCCCTAACCCTAACACTAACCCTAACCCTAACCCATACCCTACTCCCTACATGAACCCCTACCCGAATCCGTACCCTAAGCCGTACCCTAACCCTCACCCTAACCCTAACCCTAACCCTAAGCTACCCTTGACTGCTTCTGCCTCCAATAGATTTCCTAAGCACTAGTGTTTTAAGGACCAGGTTAAAAAGATTATCCTAATGTGATTTCTTTATAATGGGTGTGTTCCTTATCTTCTCCTAGTGTCTAAACTCTTCTCCATGGCTAGACCCCCAAATAATATTCCTTTACGTGCTAAGGGGTATCTAGAGAGTGGGATAGGTTTAATAACTACCCTCACCCTAACGCGTACCCTAACCCTAACCCCTACCCTAACACTAACGCGTACCCTAATCCTAACCCGTACCCTAAACCGAGCCCTAACCCTAACACTAACCCTAACCCTAACCCTAACCCATACCCTACTCCCTACACGAACCCCTACCCGAATCCGTACCCTAAGCCGTACCCTAACCCTCACCCTAACCCTAACCCTAACCCTAAGCTACCCTTGACTGCTTCTGCCTCCAATAGATTTCCTAAGCACTAGTGTTTTAAGGACCAGGTTAAAAAGAGAATCCTAATGTGATTTCTTTTTAATGGGTGTGTTCCTTATCTTCTCCTAGTGTCTAAACTCTTCTCCATGGCTAGACCCCCAAATAATATTCCTTTACGTGCTAAGGGGTATCTAGAGAGTGGGATAGGTTTAATAACTAACCTCACCCTAACGCGTACCCTAACCCTAACCCCTACCCTAACACTAACGCGTACCCTAATCCTAACCCGTACCCTAAACCGAGCCCTAACCCTAACACTAACCCTAACCCTAACCCTAACCCATACCGTACTATCTACACGACCCCCTACCCGAATCCGTACCCTAAGCCGTACCCTAACCCTCACCCTAACCCTAACCCTAACCCTAAGCTACCCTTGACTGCTTCTGCCTCCAATAGATTTCCTAAGCACTAGTGTTTTAAGGACCAGGGTAAAAAGAGAATCCTAATGTGATTTCTTTATAATGGGTGTGTTCCTTATCTTCTCCTAGTGTCTAAACTCTTCTCCATGGCTAGACCCCCAAATAATATTCCTTTACGTGCTAAGGGGTATCTAGAGAGTGGGATAGGTTTAATAACTACCCTCACCCTAACGCGTACCCTAACCCTAACCCCTACCCTAACCCTAACGCGTACCCTAATCCTAACCCGTACCCTAAACCGAGCCCTAACCCTAACACTAACCCTAACCCTAACCCTAACCCATACCCTACTCCCTACACGAACCCCTACCCGAATCCGTACCCTAAGCCGTACCCTAACCCTCACCCTAACCCTAACCCTAACCCTAAGCTACCCTTGACTGCTTCTGCCTCCAATAGATTTCCTAAGCACTAGTGTTTTAAGGACCAGGTTATAAAGAGAATCCTAATGTGATTTCTTTATAATGGGTGTGTTCCTTATCTTCTCCTAGTGTCTAAACTCTTCTCCATGGCTAGACCCCCAAATAATATTCCTTTACGTGCTAAGGGGTATCTAGAGAGTGGGATAGGTTTAATAACTACCCTCATCCTAATGCGTACCCTAACCCTAACACCTACCCTAACCCTAACGCGTACACTAATCCTAAAACGTACCATAAACCGAGCCCTAACGCTAACACTAGCCCTAACCCTAACCCTAACCCATACCCTACGCCCTACCCGAACCCCTCCCCGAACCCGTACCCTAAGCCGTACCCTATCCCTCACCCTAACCCTAACCCTAACCCTAAGCTACCCTTGACTGCCTCTGCCTCCAATAGATTTCCTAAGCACTAGTGTTTTAAGGAACAGTTTAAAAAGAGAATCATATTGTTATTTCTTGATAATGGGTGTGTTCCTTATCTTCTCCTAGGGTCTAAACTCTTCTCCATGGCTGGACCCCCAAATAATATTCCTTTACGTGCTAAGGGGTATCTAGAGAGTGTGATAGGTTTAATAACTACCCTCACCCTAACGCGTACCCTAACCCTAACCCCTACCCTAACCCTAACGCGTACCCTAATCCTAACCCGTACCCTAAACCGAGCCCTAACCCTAACACGAACCCTAACCCTAACCCTAACCCATACCCTACGCCCTACCCGAAACCCTCGCCGAACCCGTACCCTAAGCCGTACCCTAACCCTCACCCTAACCCTAACCCTAAACCTAAGCTACCCTTGACTGCTTCTGCCTCCAATAGATTTCGTAAGCACTAGTGTTTTAAGGAACAGGTTAAAAAGAGAATCCTAATGTGATTTCTTGATAATGGGTGTGTTCCTTATCTTCTCCTCGTGTCTAAACTCTTCTCCATGGCTGGACCCCTAAATAATATTCCTTTACGTGCTAAGGGGTATCTAGAGAGTGGGGTAGGTTTAATAACTAACCTCACCCTATCGCGTACCCTAACCCTAACCCCTACCCTAACACTAACACGTACCCTAATCCTAACCCGTACCCTAAACCGAGCCCTAACCCTAACACTAACCCTAACCCTAACCCTAACCCATACCCTACGCCCTACCCGAACCCCTCCCCGAACCCGTACCCTAAGCCGTACCCTAACCCTCACCCTAACCCTAACACTAACCCTAAGCTACCCTTGACTGCTTCTGCCTGCAATAGATTTCCTAAGCACTAGTGTTTTAAGGAACAGGTTAAAAAGAGAATCCTAATGTGATTTCGTGGTCATGGGTGTGTTCCTTATCTTCTCCTAGTGTCTAAACTCTTCTCCATGGCTGGACCCCCAAATAATATTCCTTTACGTGCTAAGGGGTATCTAGAGAGTGGGATAGGTTTAATAACTACCCTCACCCTAACGCGTACCCTAACCCTAACCCCTACCCTAAGCCTAATGCATACCCTAAACCTAACCCGTACCCTAAACCGAGCCCTAACCCTAACACTAACCCTAACCCTAACCCATACCCTACGCCCTACCCGAACCCCTCCCTCAACCCGTACCCTAACCCGTACCCTAACCCTCACCCTAACCCTAACCCTAAACCTAAGCTACCCTTGACGCCTTCTGCCTCCAATAGATTTCCTAAGCACTAATATTTTAAGGAACAGGTTAAAAAGAGAATCCTAATGTGATTTCTTGATAATGGGTGTGTTCCTTATCTTCTCCTAGTGTCTAAACTCTTCTCTATGGCTGGACCCCCAAATAATATTCCTTTACGTGCTAAGGGATATCTAGAGAGTGGGATAGGTTTAATAACTACCCTCACCCTAACCCCTACCGTAACCCTAACGCGTACCCTAATCCTAACCCGTACGCTGAACCGAGCCCTAACCCTAACCCTAACCCATACCATACGCCGTACCCGAACCCCTCCACGAACTCGTACCCTAAGCCGTACCCTAACCCTAACCCTAATCCTAAGCTACCCTTCACTGCTTCTGCCTCCAATAGATGTCCTAAGCACTAGTGTTTTAAGGAACAGGTTAAAAAGAGAATCCTAATGTGATTTTTTGATGATGGGTGTGTTCCTTATCTTCTCCTAGTGTCTAAACTCTTCTCCAAGGCTGGACCCCCAAATAATATTCCGTTACGTTCTAAGCTGTATCTAGAGAGTGGGATAGGTTTAATAACTACCCTAACCCTAATGCTTACCCTAACCCTCTCCCATACCCTAACCCTAACCCGTACCCTAACCCTAACACCTACCTTAATCCTAACCGATACTCTAAACCGAGCCCTTACCCTAAAAGTAACCATAACCCTAATCCATACCCTATGCCATAACCGATTCCGTACCCGAACCCGTAACCTAAGCCGTACCCTCACCCTCACCCTAACCCTAACCCTTACCCTAAGCTACCCTTGACTGCTTCTGCCTCCAATAGATTTCCTAAGCACTAGTGTTTTAAGGAACAGGTTAAAAAGGGAATCCTAATGTGATTTCTTTAGAATGGGTGTGTTCCTTATCTTCTCCTAGTGTCTAAACTCTTCTCCACGGCGGGACCCCCAAATAATATTCCTTTACGTGCTAAGGGGTATCTAGAGAGTGGGATAGGTTTGATAACGACCCTAACCCTAACGCGTACACTAACCCTAACCCCTACCCTAACCCTAACGCGTACCCTAATCCTAGCCCGTACCCTAAACCGAGCCCTAACTCTAAGACTAACCCTAACCCTAACCCATACCCTACGCCCTACCCGAACCCCTCCCCGAACCCGTACCCTAAGCCGTACCCTAACCCTCACCCTAACCCCAAACCTAAGCTATCCTTGACTGCTTCTGCCTCCAATAGATTTCCTAAGCACTAGTGTTTTAAGGAACACGTTAAAAAGAGAACCTTAATGTGATTTCTTGATGGGTCCCTAATCTCCAGGTTCAAGGGCATCTTCCTAAGTCAAAAACGTGCATGGGAAACCCTGAAGATGGTACACCGTGTGATCGGGAAAGGTTTCTAAAACGCACCTCATTTCTCATCTCCTTTTGCTCGGGTTCTCCATTCCAGCCCGTTTACTAGCCATCTCCCTCCTTGGAGAATCAGCACCTTTAACCTTCTGTTCCGTACAGGTTGCAATTTGTCCTGAGGATGAACGGGAAGATGGGGAACCAATGAGAGACTAGCTCTAGTGGTTGGGACAGGCACAGGTCACTATATTTTCCCATCAGGAAGAAGAATTAACCACAGCCTCAGCCTGCCCCCCAGAACCAGAAGAGGCCCTGAAGCAATCCTGCGCTTTTCCGGCCAGCTCTCAAAAAGCGACTTGAAAAATGGAGCTCAGGGGCACTACAATTCACAAACCTGCAGAGTTATAAATGACAACTCTCGTCCACAAATATATTGAGGGAAGGCAACGAAGAGGATGTGAAAGCAAGGCAGAATTGCAGGAAACAGATTTCAGGAGGTAGATTCGAATCGCCTTGAAAGCACATGAAAAGCGGCAAAACGTGGACAATGATGCCCTTGGCCAAAAAGGGCGTATGCGTTTTTTCCTGAATATATTCAGGAAAAAACGCATACGTCCTTCCTGGCCAACCAAGCAACCTGTAAAGGTAAATCAGCGCTCCAAAGAAGTCTGGCTTCCCAGCGGGCAAAAGGGCCATGCAGAAAAAAGTGTCAAAACCAGAAATGCAGGAGCGGCCATGGAGAAATGGGAGACTTGCTACGCTGATGGGTGGGATGTAAATTGCCAACAGCCACTCTGGAGAAGTGTACGGTGTGCGCTGAAACATCTAAAAAACACAGCTTGGAGCACATAGGGCACTTACACTCATGGGCGTATAAATTGGGAAAACTAAAAATCAGCAAGACACAGGCACCCCAAAGTTTAGGGCTGCTCTGTTGACAAGAACCCCCACTTCTTTACACCTTAAATATCCCAGGAAAGAGAAAAATGGATAAAGAAGTTGGTGTCCTCATGTACAATGGAATATCACTCAGCCATGAAATTAACGTCATAAGGCTAGTAGCAGCACGATGAGTGGATTTAGGTACGACGATTCTAAGTGAAATAAGTCACACAGAAAAAGACACTTATCATAAGATAGCACTTATAGAGGGAATGTAAAAACCGCTACAGTTGAAGTGAATTACAAAACAGAACATAGTCACAGGTTTAGAAAACACACTATGGCTGCTGAACGGGAAAGGTGAGGTGGGGTGATGCATAAAACAAGGGTTTCGAATTAGCTCCGATACCGTTCCATAAACCCAATATGTAATAGACAAGACCTACTCCTTGCTCAGTGAACTGGACTCAACACCCCCTATTCACCGCACAAGAATATATCTGACTAGTAAGAATCTTCAAACCTATGTATTGATATCTCTCTGTAAGTGAGTCAAGGGGGTGTAAAGCGGCATAAACACAGCCGTGAAAAGCAGCTAAACTCCATTATAAAAATAACTTACTTTTCAAAACCAGTGAAACAAAGACAGTGAAAGAGAGAGAAATTCTTACAAAATTCGTTCAGGGGCTGTGATGCAACCTGGATTGACCATACCTAGACCCACAGCAGATTGAGACATAAGGGTGGACACTCTTGGGGCTGAGAGTTTTGGTGAGGTTGGGTGAGGCAACGCAGACCCTTTAAAGTAATACTGCATGGTACCCATCCCATGGGTCCCAAATCTCCAGGTTCAAGGGCATCGTCCTACGTCGAAAACAGGCATGAGAATCCCAGAAGATGGTACACCGTGTGATCGGGAAAGGTTTCTAAACCGCACCTCATTTCTCATCTCCTTGTGCTCAGGTTCGCCATTCCAGCCACTTTACTAGCCATCTCCCTCCTTGGAGAATCAGCACCTTTAACCTCCTGTTCCGTACAGGTTGCAATTTATCCTGAGGATGAACGGGAAGAGGGGGAACCAAAGAGAGACTAGCTCTAGTTGTTGGGACAGGCACAGGTCACTCTATTTTCCCATCAGGAAGAAGAATTAAGCACAAGCTCAGCCTGCCCCCCAGAACCAGAAGAGGGCCTGAAGCAATCCTGCGCTTTTGCGGCCAGCTCCCAAAAAAGCGAGTTGAAAAATGGAGCTCAGGGGCACTGCAATTCACAAACCTGCAGAGTTTTAAATGATAACTCTCGTCCACAAATATATTAAGGGAAGGCAACGAAGAGGCTTTGAAAGCAAGGCAGAATTGCAGGAAACAGATTTCAGGAGGTAGATTCGAATCGCCTTGAAAGCACATGAAAAGCGGCAAAACGTGGACAATGATGCCCTTGGCCGAAAAGGGCGTATGCGTTTTTTCCTGAATATATTCAGGAAAAAACGCATACGCCCTTTTTGGCCAACCAAGCCACCTGGAAAGGAAAATCAACGCTACAAAGAAGTCTCGCTTCCCAGCGGGAAAAAGGGCCATGCGGAATAAAGTGTCCAAACCAGAAATGCAGGACCGGCCATGGAGAAATGGGAGCCTTGCTACGCTGATGGGCGGGATGTAAATTGACAACAGCCACTCTGGAGAAGTGTACAGTGTGTCCAGAAACATCTAAAAAACACAGCTTGGAGAGCATAGGGCACTTACACTTATGGGCCTATAAATTGGGAAAACTAAAAATCAGCAAGACACAGGCACCCCAAAGTTTAGGGTTGCTCTGTTGACAAGAACCCCCACTTCATTACACCTTCAATATCCTAGGAAAGAGAAAAATGGATAAAGAAGTTGAGGTCCTCATGTACAATGGAATATCACTCAGCCATGAAATCAACGTCATAAGGCTAGTAGCAGCACGATGAGTGGACTTAGGTACGACGATTCTAAGTGAAATAAGTCACACAGAAAAAGACACTTATCATAAGATAGCACTTATAGAGGGAATGTAGAAACCGCTACAGTTGAAGTGAATTACAAAACAGAACAGAGTCACACGTTTAGAAAACACACTATGGCTGCTTAACGGGAAAGGTGAGGTGGGGTGATGCATAAAACAAGGGTTTCAAATTAGCTCCGATACCGTTCCATAAACCCAATATGTAATAGAAAAGACCTACTCCTTGCTCAGTGAACTGGACTCAACACCCCCTATTCACCGCACAAGAATATATCTGACTAGTAAGAATCTTCAAACCTATGTATTGATATCTCTCTGTAAGTGAGTCAAGGGGCTGTAACACGGCATAAACACAGCCGTGAAAAGCAGCTAAACCCCATTATAAAAATAAATGTCTTTTCAAAACCCGTGAAACAAAGACAGTGAAAGAGAGAGAAATTCTTCCAAAATTCGTTCAGGGGCTGTGATGCAACCTGCAATGACCATATCTAGACCCACAGCTGATTGAGACATAAGGGTGGACACTCTTGGGGCTGAGAGGTTCGGTGAGGTTGGGTGAGCCAACGCAGACCCTTTAAAGTAATACTGCATGGTACCCATCCCATGGGTCCCAAATCCCCAGGATCAAGGGCATCTTCCTACGTCGAAAACGTGCATGAGAAACCCAGAAGATGGTACACCGTGTGATCGGGAAAGGTTTCTAAAACGCACCTCATTTCTCATCTCCTTGTGCTCGGGTTCGCTATTCCAGCCCCTTTACTAGCCATCTCCCTCCTTGGAGAATCAGCACCTTTAACCTCCTGTTCCGTATAGGTTGCAATTTGTCCTGAGGATGAACGGGAAGAGGGGGAACCAATGAGAGACTAGCTCTAGTGGTTGGGACTGGCACAGGTCACTCTATTTTCCCATCAGGAAGAAGAATTAACCACAGCCTCAGCCTGCCCCCCAGAACCAGAAGAGGGCCTGAAGCAATCATGCGTTGTTGCGGCCAGCTCCCAAAAAGCGACTTGAAAAATGGAACTCAGGGGCACTGCAATTCACAAACCTGCAGAGTTTTAAATGATAACTCTCGTCCACAAATATATTGAGGGAAGGCAACGAAGAGGATTTGAAAGCAAGGCAGAATTGCAGGAAACAGTTTTCAGGAGGTAGATTCGAATCGCTTTGAAAGCACATGAAGAGCGGCAGAACGTGGACAATGATGCCCTTGGCCAAAAAGGGCGTATGCGTTTTTTCCTGAATATATTCAGGAAAAAACGCATACGCCCTTTTTGGCCATCCAAGCAACCTGGAAAGGGAAAACAGTGCTACAAAGTTGTCTCGCTTCCCAGCGGGCAAAAGGGCCATGCGGAAAAAAGTGTCAAATCCAAAAATTCAGGACCGGCCATGGAGAAATGGGAGCCTTGCTACGCTGATGGGCGGGATATAAATTGCCAACAGCCACTCTGGGGAAGTGTACGGTGTGTCCTGAAACATCTAAAAAACACAGCTTGGAGAGCATAGGGCACTTCCACTCATGGGCGTATAAATTGGGAAAACTAAAAATCAGCAAGACACAGGCACCCCAAAGTTTAGGGCTGCTCTGTTGACAAGAACCCCCACTTCATTACACCTTAAATATCCTAGGAAAGGGAAAAATGGATAAGGAAGTTGGGTCCTCATATACAATGGAATATCACTCAGCCATGAAATCAATGTCATAAGAGTCGTAGCAGCATGATGAGTGGATTTAGGTACGAAGATTCTAAGTGAAATAAGTCACACAGAAAAAGACACTTATCATAAGATATCACTTACAGAGGGAATGTAAAAACCGCTACACTTGAACTGAATTACAAAACAGAACAGAGTCACACATTTAGAAAACACACTATGGCTGCTGAAGGGGAAAGATGTGGTGCTGTGATGCATAAAACAAGGGTTTCAAATTAGCTCAGATACCGTTCCATAAACCCAATATGTAATAGACAAGACCTACTCCTTGCTCAGTGAACTGGACTCAACACCCCCTATTCACCGCACAAGACTATATCTGACTAGTAAGAATCTTAAAACCTATGTATTGATATCTCTCTGTAAGTGAGTCAAGGGGGTGTAAAGCGGCATAAACACAGCAGTGAAAAGCAGCTAAACCCCATTATAAAAATAAACTACTTTTAATTACCCATGAAACAAAGACTTTCAAAGAGAGAGAAATTCTCACACAATTCATTCAGGGGCTGTGATGCAACCTAGATTGACCATATCTAGTTCCACAGCTGGATGAGACATAAGGGTGGACACTTTTGGGGCTGAAGGCTCCTTCCCTAGTTACCAGATTGGGGAACGTGGAAAGGCTCCCGCCCTCCGGCCGTTACCTACCAAAGCAGCTTTCAAACCTGTGCTAATGGTCACTTCATATGAACAAGTACTTCAGGGCTGTAAATGAAACCTGCCTTCAAAATGTCTTGAGGGAGGTAATGGCCAAAAATTTTCAAAATGTGACACTTACTTTAAGAAAACACTTTGAAGAACTAAGCTGTAATCACAGTTTGATAAATAGAAAGGGCATGCTTTAAAGCTCAATTTCAACAGATTTTGGGACACATGCAAATTCAACCACAGAGAGGTATCAGCTCGCACCTGTTAGAATAACCATCAGCAAGAAAACTACAAACAATAAATATTGAAGGTGTTTTGGAGAAATGCATACCCTCAATTTTAAGTGGGACGTAACCTGGAAAGAGCCACTAATGAGAACTGAATGGTGGTGCCTTTAAAACGTACACACTGAGCTACCATATGATACAGCAAGCCCACTCCTTGGCCTATAACATAAGAAGATAGAACTGGAAAGACACAGGCAAGAAAATATGCATTGCAGCAGTATTACAATAGCCAAGACATGGAGGCAACCAGAAAGTCCATCAAGAGGTGCGTGGCCAAAGAAGAACTGGTACACGTACAGATGGAATATTAGCCAGGGAAAAAAATGAAACAATGCCATTTGCAGCACCATGTATGATTCTTGAGGTAATCAGGCAAATTGTACTAAGTCAGAAAGCCAAAGACACATATCCTATAATATCACTTATAGGTCTTAGCTAAAAATTCATACCAATGAAGATATTTCCACAGAGAAATGCAATCACAGATTCATTAAACAAACTTATGGTTCAGCAAATGGATAGGTGTGAGGATTGGATACATTAGGATATTGGGGTTAAGATAGATATAGAAACACATGTGAAATATGTAATCACCAAAGACCTATGTAATACCAAGACAAGACTGCTCAACATTGTGTCATAACCTACATGGGAAAATGATGCAAAGAAGAATAGATATATGTATATGTTTAAAAGAACCACATCTTGCACACCTAGAAGAAACAAAACATTTTAATCAAATTTGCTCTGACAAAAAATAAAAATTAAATTAAAAAAAGAACAAGAAGTAATGAGACATAAACTTAAGGGGCTTTTTGCTGGCACATTGCATTCTAATTTACAACCAGAACATGACTTCCATTAAGGCTCTGTCATCACTAATAAAGCAGCTTTATAAGCAATGTTGAAGGTAGCTTAAAAGAAGTCTCACTAATTATTGATAGTAACAAGGAAACAAAGAAAAGTAAAAATCTCACTGCAAAAAGTATACATAGGGTAAGGATAGTAGATCAAACACTTATTAAACTTCTGTAAAGAATAAAAGACAACAGTAGTATGTTTTTTTAAAAAGAGAGGGCCCAAATAAATCTGAAATGAAAGAGATGATGTTACAACAGACAGACACCACAGAAATACAAAGCATCCTAAGATACACACAGGGTAACTCAGGGCTCAGACTGGACAGAGCCCACTTTCCAGTCCCTTGTACATGACTTACAGGAGCCTCAGGAACTGAGGAGGGGGTCCCTGAGGAGAGGCTCAAGATAGAATATGGTAGGCATTAACATGACTGCATTCATCTTAAACATGCCTGAACTACATTCACACGAGATGATTTTGTCCTGTATGTACATCGGCACCTCTAGTCGGAACTGCAGATCTTTGGCTTCAACACCTCTACTGACAACATTAGCTTCACCTGCTGTGGACCGTCTCCTATAGGATTTCTAGAACCACAAAACATCGAAGCTTCACAGGACCCAGAGTCTGTGTGACTCCACGCAGAGTCTCAGAGTCTCAACTCCACTCAGATACTCCACTCTTGGAGGGCACACACAAAGTAGTGTGCACATCAGGACCCAGGGGAAGAAGCAGTGACCCTGTAGGAGAATGACCAGAACTACCTGCTACTTTTAGAGGGTCTCCTGCAGAGGCAGGTGGTGGCTGTGGCTGTGGCTCACCGTGAGGACAACGACACTGGCAGCAGAAGTTCTGGGAAATACTCCTTGGTGTGAGCCCTCCCAGAGTCCGCCATTAGCCCCACCAAGAGCAAGGTAGGCTCCAGTGCTGGGTCGCCTCAGGCCAAACAACCAACAGGGAGGGAACCCAGCCCCATGCATCAGCAGACAAGCGGATTAAACTTTTTATTAAAGTTTTATTTAATCCACAGACAAGCGGATTAAAGCTCTGCCCACCAAAGCAACACCCAGCTCTACCCACCACCAGTCCCTCCCATCAGGAAGCTTGCACAAGCCTCTAAGATAGACTCATCCACCAGAGAGCAGACAGCAGAAGCAAGAAGAACTACAATTCTGCAGCCTGTGGAAGGAAAACCACATTCACAGAAAGATAGACAAAATGAAAAGGCAGAGGACTTTATACCAGATCAAGGAACAAGATAAAACCCCAGGAAAAAAAAAAACGAAATGACGTGGAGATAGGGAACCTTCCAGAAAAAGAATTCAGAATAATGATAGTGAAGTTGAGCCAAGACCTTGGAAAAAGAAAGGAGGCAAAGATCGAGAAGACACAAGAAATGCTTAACAAAGACCTAGAAGAATTAAGGAACAAACACCTAGAAGAATTAAAGAACAAACAAACAGAGGTGAACAATGTAATAACTGAAATGAAAAATATACTAGAAGGAATCAGTAGCAGAATAACTGTGGCAGAAGAACGGATAAGTGACCTGGAAGACAGAAAGGTGGAAATCACTGCCATGGAACAGAATAAAGAAAAAGAATGAAAATAAATGAAGACACCCCAAGAGTCCTCTGGGACAACATTAAACACAACAACATTCGCATGATAGGGATCCCAGAAGGAGAAGAGAGAGAAAGGACCCGAGAATATATTTGAAGAGATTATGGTCCAAAACTTCCCTAGCATGGGAAAAGAAATAGCCACCCAAGTCCAGAAGCACAGAGAGTCCCAGGCAGGATAAACCAAAGGAGAAAAATGACAAGACACATAGTAATCAAATTGACAAAAATTAACGACAAAGAAAAATTATTGAAAGCAGCAAGGGAAAAATGACAAATAACATACAAGGGAACTCCCATAAGGATAACAGCTGATTTCTCAGCAGAATATCTACAAGCCAGAAGGGAGTAGCATGATCAATTTAAAGTGATGAAAGGGAAGAACCTACAACCAAGATTACTCCACCCTGCAAAGATCTCATTCATATTTGATGGAGAAATCAAAAGCCCTACAGACAAGCAAAAGCTAAGAGAATTCAGCACCATGAAACCAGCTTTACACCAAATGCTAAAGGAACTTCTCTAAGTGGGAAACACAAGAGAAGAAAAGGACCCACCAAGACAACCCCATAACAATTAAGAAAATAGTAATAGGAACATACATATCGATAATTACCTTAAACGTGAATGCACTAAATGTTCCAACCAAAAGACACAGGCTCGCTGAATGGATACAAAAACAAGACCCATATATATGCTGTCTACAAGAGACCCATTTCAGACCTAGGGACACATACAGACTGAAAGTGAGGCGATGGAAAAATATACTCTATGCAAATGAAAATCAAAAGAAAGCTGGAGTAGCAATACTCATATCAGATAAAATAGACTTTAAAATAAAGAATGTTACAAGAGACAAGGAAAGACACTACATAATGGTCAAGGGATCAATCCAAGAAGAAGATATAACAATTATAAATATATATGTACCCAACATAGGAGCACCTCAATGTATAAGGCAACTGCTAACAGCTATAAAAGAGGAAATCAACAGTAACACAATAATAGTGGGGGACTTTAATAGCTCACTTATACCAGTGGAGATCAGCCAGACAGAAAATTAATAAGGAAACACAAGCTTTAAATGACACAATAGACCAGATAGAGTTAATTGATATTTATAGGTCATTCCATCCAAAAACAGCAGATTACACGTTCTTCTTAACTGCACACGGAACATTCTCCAGGATAGATCACATCTTGGATCACAAAGCCTCAGTAAATTTAAGAAAACTGAAATCATGTCAAGCAGCTGTTCCGACCACAATGCTATGAGATTAGAAATCAATTACACGGAAAAAACCCGTAAAAAACACAAACACATGGAGGCTAAACAATGCGTTACTAAATAACCAAGAGATCACTGAAGAAATCAAAGAGGAAATCAAAAACTACCTAGAGACAAATGACAACAAAAACACGATGATCCAAAACCTATGGGATGCGGCAAAAGCAGTTCTAAGAGGGAAGTTTATAGCAATACAAGCCTACCTCAAGAAACAAGAAAAATCTCAAATAAACAATCTAACCTTACACCTAGAGGAATTAGAGAAAGAAGAACAAAACCCAAAGTTAGTAGAAGGAAAGAAATCTTAAAGATCAGAGCAGAAATAAATGAAATAGAAACAAAGAAAACAAAAGCAAAGATCAATAAACCTAAAAGCTGGTTCTTTGAGAAGATAAGCAATAATGATCAACCTTTAGCCAGACTCAAGAAAAAGAGGGAGAGGACTCAAATCAACAAAATTAGAAGTGAAAAAGGAGAAGTTACAACAGACACCACAGGAATACAAAGCATCCTAAGAGACTACTACACGCAACTCTATGCCAATAAAATGGACAACCTGGAAGAAATGGACAAATTCTTAGAAAGGGATAACCTTCCAAGACTGAACCAGGAAGAAATAGAAAATATGAACAAACCTATCACAAGCAATGAATTTGAAACTGTGATTAAAAATCTTCCAACAAACAAAAGTCCAGAACCAGATGGCATCACAGGTGAATTCTATCAAACATTAGGGAAGAGCTAACACCCAACCTTCTCAAATTCTTCAAAACAATTGCAGGGGAAGGAACACTCCCAAACTCATTCTATCAGACCACCATCACCCTGATACCAAAATCAGACAGAGATACTACAAGGAAAGAAAATTATAGACCAATATCACTGATGAATATAGATGTAAAAATCCTCAACCAAATACTAGCAAACAGAATCAAACAACACATTAAAAGGATCATACACCATGATCAAGTGGGGTGTATCCCAGGGATGCAAGGATTCTTCAATATACACAAATCAATGTGATACACCATATTAACAAATTGTAGAATAAAACCATATGATCATCTCAATAGATGAAGGAAAAGATTTTGTGAAAATTCAACACCCATTTACGATAAAAACTCTGCAGAGTGTGGGCATAGAGGGAAACTACCTCAACATAATAAAGGCCATATATGACAAACCCGCAGCAAACACCATTCTCAATGGTGAAAAACTGCAAGCGTTTCCTCTAAGATCAGGAACAAGACGAGGATGTCCACTCTCACCACTGCTATTCAACATAGTTTTGGAAGTCCTAGCCATGGCAATCAGAGAAGAAAAAGAAATAAAAGGAATACAAAAAGGAAAAGAAGGAGTAAAATTGTCACTGTTTGCAGATGACATGATATCATAGATAGAGAATCCTAAAGATGCCACCAGAAAACCACTGGAGCTAATCAATGAATCTGGTAAAGTTGCAGGATACAAAATTAATGCACAGAAATTGCTTGCATTCCTATACACTAACAATGAAAGATCAGAAAGAGAAATTAAGGAAACAATCCCATTACCACTGCAACAAAAAGAATAAAATACCTAGGAATTAACCTACCTAAGGAAGTAAAAGACCTGTACTCAGAAAACTATAAGACGCTGATGAAAGAAATCAAAGATGATATAAACAGATGGAGACATATACCATGTTCTTGGATTAGAAGAATCAATATTGTGAAAATGACTATACTACCCAAAGCAATCTACAGATTTAATGCAATCCTGATCAAAATACTTTTGGCATTTTCTACAGAACAAGAAAAAAAAATCTTAAAATTTGTAGGGAGACACAAAAGACCCTGGATAGCCAAAGCAGTCTTGAGGGGGAAAAAAAAGAGCTGGAGGAATCAGACTTCCAGACTTCGGACTATATTACAAAGCTACAGTAATCAGATAATATGGTACTGACACAAAAACAGAAATATAGGTCAATAGAACAGGATAGAAAGCACAGAGATAAACCCACATACCTATGGTTAACTAATCTATGACAAAGGAGGCAAGGGTGTACAACGGAGAAAAGACAGTGTCTTCAGTAAGTGGTGCTGGGAAAACTGGACAGCTACATGTAAAAGAATGAAATTAGAACACTCCCTAACACCATACACAAAAATAAACTCAAAATGGATTAGATACCTAAATATAAGACCAGCCACTATAAAACTCTTAGAGGAAAACATAAGCAGAACAGTCTATGACATAAATCACAGCAAGATCCTTTTTGACCCACCTCCTAGAGAAATGGAAATAAAAACAAAAATTAAAAAATGGGACCTAATGAAACATAAATTCTTTTGCACAGCAAAGGAAAACATAAGCAAGATGAAAAGACAACCATCAGAATGGGAGAAAATATTTTCAAATGAAGCAAATGGCAAATGATTAATCTCCAAAAAGCAGCTCATGTAGCTCAATATCACAAAACCAAACAACCCAATCCAAAAATGGGCAGAAGACCTAAATAGACATTTCTCCAAAGAAGATATACAGGTTGCCAACAAACACATGAAAGGATGCTGAACATCACTAATCATTAGAGAAATGCAAATCAAAACTACAGCGAGGTATCACCTCACACCAGTCAGAATGGCCATCATCAAAAAATCTACCAACAATAAATGCTGGAGAGGCATTAATTGGAGAAAAGGGAACCCTCTTGCACTGTTGGTGGGAATGTAAATTGATATAGCCACTAGGGAGAACGGTATGAAGGTTCCTTAAATACTAAAAATAGAACTACCATACAACCCAGCAAACCCACTCCTGGACCTTTACCCTGAGAAAACCATAATTCAAAAAGAGTCATGTACCACAATGTTCACTGTAGCTCTATTTACAATAGCCAGGACATGGAAGCAACCTAAGTGTCCATCAACAGATAAATGGATAAAGAAGATGTGGCACATATATACAATGGAACATGATTCAGCCATAAAAAGAAACGAAATTGAGTTATTTTTAGTGAGGTGGATGGATCTAGAGTCTGTCCTACAGAGTGAAGTAAGTCAGAAAGGGAAAAACAAACACTGTATGCTAACACATATATATGGAATCTAAAAAAAAAAGTTTATGTAGAACCTAGGGGCAGGAAAGGATTAAGGACACAGACGTAGAGAAAGGACTTGAGGACATGGGGAGGGGGAAGGGTAAGCTGGGACAAAGTGAGAGAGTGGTATGGACATATATACACTACCAAATGTAAAATTGATAGCTACTGGGAAGCAGCCACATAGCACAGGGAGATCAGGTCTGTGCTTTGTGACCACCTAAAAGGGTGGGATAAGGGAGTGAGAGGGAGGTGCAAGAGGGAGGGGATATGGTGTTATATGTATACGCATAGCTGATTCACTTTTTTATACAGCAGAAACTAACACACAATTGTAAAGCAATTATACTCCAATAAAGATGTAAAAGAAAAAAAAAAAAAAGAAAGCCCAGAGATAAACCTACACACCTATGACCCACTAATCTATGACAAAGGAGGCAAGGATATACAATGGAGAAAAGACAGTCTCTTCAATAAGTGGTGCTGGGAAAAATGGACAGCTACATGTAAAAGAATGAAATTAGAACACTCCCTAACACCATACACAAAAAATAAACTCAAAATGCATTAGAGACCAAAATGTAAGACCGGACACTAGAAAACTCTTAGAGGAAAACATAGGAAGAATACTCTTTGACATAAATCACAGCAAGGTCTTTTTTGATCCACCTCCTAGAGTAATGGAATAAAAAACAATAATAAACAAATGGGAGCAAATGAAACCTAAAAGCTTTTGCAAAGCAAAGGAAACTACAAACAAGACGAAAAGACAACCCTCAGAATGGGAGAAAATATTTGCAAACGAATCAATGGACAAAGGATTAATCTCCAATGTATATAAACAGCTCATACAGCTCAACAGTAAAAAAACAAACAACCCAATCCAAAAATGGGCAGATGACGTAAATAGACATTTGTCCCAAGAAGACATACAGATGACCAAGAAGCACATGAAAAGCTGCTCAACATCACTAATTATTAGAGAAATATAAACCAAAACTACAATGAGTTATCACCTCACACGAGTTAGAATGGGCATCATCAGAAAATCTACAAACAACAAATGCTGGAGAGGGTGTGGAGAAAAGGGAACCCTCTTACACTATTTGTGGGAATGTAAGTTGATACAGTCACTATGGAGAACAGTATGGAGGTTCCTTAAAAAACTAAATATAGAATTACCATATGACCCAGCAATCCCACTACTGGCCATATACCCAGAGAAAACCATAATTCAAAAAGACATATTCAAAAAAAAAAATAAAAAAGACATATTCACCACAATGTTCACTGCAGCACTATTTACAATAGCCAGGTCATGGAAGCAACCTAAGTGCCCATAGACAGACGAACGGAAAAGATGTGCTACATATATAAAATGCAATATTTCTCAGCCATAAAAAGGAATGAAATTGGGTCATTTGTAGAGACGTGGATAGATCTAGAGACTGTCATACAGAGTGAAGTTAGTCAGAAAGAGAAAAACAAATATCGTATATTAACGCATACATGTGGAACCTAGAAAAAATGGTACAGATGAACCGGTTTGCAAGGCATAAATAGAGACACAGATGTATAGAACAAATGTATGGACACCAAGGGGGGAAAGTGGCAGGGTGGTGGTGGTGGGATGAATTGCGAGCCTGGGATTGACATATATACACTTATATGTATAAAATAGATAACCAATAAGAACCTGCTGTATAAAAAAATGAATAAAATAAATTCAAAAATTAAAATATAATTAATACTTAAAAAAATAAAACAGAAAAAAAGTTCTGTCCTTCCCATAGACGTATTTGTATGAATGAATTATTTCCATGCTTATATCCATAAATACAAAAAGAGGAATAAAACTTACCTTGAACCAAAAAAGAAAAAAACAAAAACAGAACCCACTGGTCATACAGAGGAAAACCCTATCAGGGCACTTGCTCCATTGGTAAACAATTCTGAAGTTGGTCACAGGTGGGGAATCATTTCCCATGCAGCCAGCAGCCCCAACACAAGGAGCGTCCTCATTGCAAAGCTGGGGGACCGTGAGGAGGCGTCTCTGAGTAAATGTGAGCTGAGCCCCAGGCCAGTTGCTGCTGAACTTTTCCCACCCTTCCCAGGTAAAACACCTGAATGTGTGCAAAGACTTTAAAAGCTAGAGGAAGGGGCTTGGACACGCAGGCCGACTTGGTGCCTGCAGGCCAGCCAGGATGGTCCTGGCCCTGGGCACTCATCTGGAAGCTTTCCATTTCCCTGCCTGAGGTACCCCTCCTGTCCCGGTCCCCACTGCTTTTTTCCTTCCTCACCTCTGCCCGGGGAGAAATTCCAGCAGCAAGTATGGGTGACACATCCTCCTCTTTAGCAGGTGGCAGCCCGGCAACTCCTGCAGGAAGTCCAGCAGAGCCCCAGTCACACCGGGCCACTCATAGAGCCGTGGGCCCTACTCCCTCCCACCATCCCAACCCCGAGACTGCGGACGGGGCAGAGAATATGGCGTCAGGCACAGCTGCAGAGGCTTTTGCTGCCTGGAGGGGTGTTTATATTGACCTCAACCCAGGCACACCTGGGAAGGGCTGGCTGGCCGGGTCAGGCTGCCCAGGTCAGCCAATCCTCGCCCCTCAGGGGCTCAGAGTTGCAGAAAATGTGCCTTGCTGCACCGGCCAGATCCAAGGAACAGGTGTAGGGTCCCGAGAGTCAGGATAGATAAGGGGCGGCAGCCCTGGCTTGTTTTCTAATCATTTTATCTGGTTCATGAGTGGGAGACAACTTCAAGAAGACCCTCTGCTAATGAGAGGAACCCAGGAGTCAGGGAGAGGAGGGGTGGTGGGTGGAGACAGAGGCCTGGTGCCCCAGCTGCAGTGGAAGCCCCTGGAAGACCAGGCAGAGGGAGGCCACACAGAGTGAAGCCTAGGGTCACAGACCTGTTGGAGCTGCTGTTTGTTAGTTCAAGCTCTGCTCTGAGGTGCTCTGTGTCAGCTCTGAGCTACAGTTGTGCTGGGGGTGCTCTGCAATGAGGGCTATGTGCACGGTTCCTGTGTGCCCAGCCCTGCCAGGGTACCTGTCCAGGGGAGCTCCATATCCAGGGAGGGGCCTGCCCACGAGAGCCCTGTGGGCTGCTGCATACCTGCCCAGGTGAGCTCCATATCCTGGGAGGGGCCTGACCATGAGGGCCCCATGGGTTGCTGGGTACATGCCCAGGTGAACTCCATATCCTGGGAGTGGCCTAACACCGAGAGTCCCATGGGCTGCTGGGTACCTGCCCAGGTGAGCTCCATATCCTGGGAGGGGCCTGACCACAAGAGCCCCGTGGGCTGCTGGGTACCTGGTAGAGGACGACAGGACAGTCAGTGAAGCCACAGAGGATATACATCTAGTAGTTCCAAATTCCTACACCCTGCTGGTCATTCTACCATCCACCAGGACATGGTATTCTGTATTAGACTTCAATGATGCCTTCTTCTGTATTCCATTAGTCCCAGAGTCACAAGAAATTTTGGCTGTGAGTGGCAGGACTCAACATACAACAAAAACAATGCTGCTGGGCCGTCCTGCCCCAGGGGTTCAAAAATCCCCACACCATCTTTTGGGAAACGTTAGCTAAAGACCTAAAAGATCTACCTCTGGAGAAGGGAACCCTCCTTCAATATGCAGATGACATTCTGATCACCAGCCCGACTAAGGAGGCCTCTGAACTACCTAGCCAATAAAAGATAGAAGGTGTCCAAGAAAAAGGCTCAAATATCACAAACTAAGGTGACCTTCCTGGGTTTCATTCACACAGAAGGTCGGAGAAGCCCACCCCAGGAAAGGGAAGAAGCCATTTGCAGCCTCACCCTTCCTAAAACTAGAAGACAGCTTAGGGGTTCCTGGGGAGACCGGGGTTTGCTGCATCTGGATCCCTAACTACAGTCCAATAACTGGGCCTCTATATGAAACACTGAAAGGAAAAGATGATGATCCTTTTGAATAGAATCCAGAAGCGGCCTTTCAAGAAGGGAAAGTGCAGTCAATTCAGACCCTTGCCCTGGACCTCCTTAAGTTAGCTAAACCCTTTGACCTTTACATTCCTGGTCCAAGGCGAATCGCCCTTGGAGTATTAGTGCAAAAACTGGGACCACTTGAAATGGAACAAT
This sequence comes from Balaenoptera acutorostrata, assembly GCF_949987535.1. Taxonomy (NCBI): domain Eukaryota; kingdom Metazoa; phylum Chordata; class Mammalia; order Artiodactyla; family Balaenopteridae; genus Balaenoptera; species Balaenoptera acutorostrata. Next base: position 354,702 of record NW_026646155.1, read on the forward strand.
GCAAGAATGCCCTCCAGGCATTGGCCAGCCACCCCATCTGACCAGGATACTGGGGGTATCTAAAAACCTGGAAATCAGCAGCCCGCAAGTCCAGCTCCCTCGTAAGGGTAAAGGATGCCACTTGGTGATCCTAACCACCCACCATGCCCTGAAGTTGCAGGGATTGCTCCGTGGGCACAATGACCTCGAGTGAGGAGGCCGTCCAACACCAACCTCCAGAGAGACAACCGGGGGCAATGGGCCCCCATGACGACTCGTGTGACCGTCACTTGACCTGGAGTTTCTCTCAGAAAACAACAAGAGTGTGCCCCAAAAGAGCAGACTACTGCTTACAGGACTTACTGCACCCAGAGCGTAGCTAATAAACTTGGCAGGGGAACCGTAAATAACGCTGCCACCATAGAAAAGCCTACAGACACCGCGGTGACGGAGGCCAATGAGACCGGCTGTACTCCTGGCTACTTCAAAAGGCCGTTGACTGAGTGGCCGTCATGGTCCTGGATCACCACCAGCCCTGGACTGTCTGGGATTTGAGCAAGCAGGGCTCTGATACCTGGTGCTGTTTGTACGTTAATTCAGTGGCCTAACTGAAGAAAGCGCAGACTACTGGTCAGAGCATCTAGGCTGGCAGAAACCGTCAGCCTAAGGGGGTCGAACCAATGTGGAGCAGGGTAAAACCGCCCACCCCCCCGCAACGTCTCTGAACATCTCTTTCCTGGACCCTTAAAGGTCATTAAAATCTATGAAACTTCCAATGCTGGTGCTCAGGCAGACGAGCAGTGAGGGAGGAGGCCTGGGGACAATCCACCTCACCTGGAGGCTGCTGGAGAGAAGTCCTGCCCCTCCCCCCAGGTATGAGGACACCCAACTCAGCACGAAGCATTTACAGAAGAGGTGTCTGCACCCTCAGTGCCCCACGAATGAGGAATGGGACAAAAGGCAGAGGAGGGCTTTGTCACTGGCAAAGCCCATTAAAAATTCCTGGGAGATAAAAATAGAATCTGGGCAATAAAATAAAGTCTAACCATTTTGTCCTTTGTACTTTGTCTAATTTCACTTGCTCCTAGGTTTCCACATGCAGAGGTCCCACACCCGGCACTTCAGACCCGATTTCCTAGTGCAAAATGGCTGGGCCGACACCTCAGCTCGTGGGGCCCTGTGCAGACTCTGCGACATAGAGCCTGAGCTCCAGCCAACCCGGCCCTCGAGAGCTCTGCCCCCTCCCTCCGGCTGATGCTGACAGGATCCCTACACAGCAGCCCGGCCCACAACCCGCAGGGGAGCACACACTCTCACCTCTCCATTCTCTGATTAAAATATAAAGTTTTCCTTTGCTTCTGAACCAAAGTCAGTCTCGATCTGTTGGCTCCAATGACACTGGGCAGGGAGACCCTTGTTGGGGCCCACTCTGCAGGATCAGTAACAGAATTTGAGAACATTATAACTTCAATGAACAGATGTGTGAGCCAAACTGTAATTAACATAGAGCAGTGTATAAGGCTCGTGTAAAATAAGATGTTTCTAACACTTCCATTTGATATTTCCATCACTTTATTATAAGCAAGTTCAGTGGAGGGGTTTGTCTTATTTGTCAGGTCAACAGTAGTGAAATGCAGTGATTTCTTTCCAAGGATGTACATCTAATAATCTTGGTTGAAGTTTCAACCTTGTTTTGAATGATTTTCCATTGAAAATGATACCTCTCTTTCAGCTCCTAGATTTCTGAGAAGTATAAAATCTTATATTTTTTTATTACCAAAGGGGAAAGGTGGGAGGAGGGATAAATTAACAGTTTCGGATTAACATATACACACTGCTATGTATAAAATATATCATCAACAAGGATCTACTGTATAGCACAGGGAACTATACTCAATATTTTTTAATGACCCCTAAGGGGAAATAATCTGAAAAACAATAGATATCTATATCGACATCATCTATCAACTACAGATAAAATGGAAACTAAAGGAGGCCGATGGTGAGCGTTTCTGAACCTGAAGACTTCAATCATCTAAAGTTCGGACTCTGCCTACAGCCCAAGTCCCTTAATGAACACACATGTACCAGTAGCTTAAAAATTCCCCAGATTGGAGCTTGGGGAGACACTGATTTGGAAAAATCCCTGGTGTTCGCCTTACATACACGGGACCTTTCCTACAGCTAAAACATGCCTGTGACACCCAGAAGATGGAACACGGTTGGATCAGGAAGATTTTGGAAAAAGAACCAAAACTCCTAATTTCCTGGTTGTTGGATTCACCCCTCCAGCCTTTTTCCTTAAAATCTCCCCACTTGAGGACGTCAGCACCTTCAACATCCAGTTGCACAGAATTTGGAATTTGTCCTAAGGAAAAAGGGGAAGGAGGAGAAACAAGGAGAGCCAAGCCCTAGATGCTCGGACAGGCACATGTCACTCTAATTTCCAATCAGGAAGAAGAATTAAGCAAAGGCTTAGCCTGCCACTGAGAACCAGAGCAGGGCCAGAAGCAAACCAGCGGCTCTGCGGGAAGCTCCCAAAAAGCGAGTTGAAAAATGGAGCTCAGGGGCACTGCAATTCACAAACCTGCAGAGTTTTAAATTATAATTATCGCCCAAAACTATATTGAGGGAAGGCAACGAAAAGGATTGGAAAGCAAGGCAGAATTGCAGGAAACAAATTTCAGGAGTTAGATTCGAATAGCCACTAAAGCACATGAAAAGCGGCCAAACGTCGACAAGGATGCACTTGGCCAAAAAGGGCGTATGCTTTTTTTCCTGAATAAATTCAAAAAAAAACGCATAGGCCCTGATTGGCAAACCAAGCAAGCCGGAAATTCAAATCAGCACTACAAAGAGGTCTCACTTCCCCTCGGTCAAAAGGAACTTCCTAAAAAAGTGTAAAACCAAGAAATCCAGGAGAGGCCAAGGAGGAAAGGGAGCCTTGTTACACTGATGGGCGGGATGTAAATTGCCAATGGCGAGTCTGGAGAAGGGTATGGTGTTTCCTAAAACATCTAAAAAACAGAGCTAGAAAGAATAGGGCACTTCCACTCATGGGCGTATAAATTGGGAAAACTAAAAATCAAAAAGACACAGGCAACCCAAAGCTTAGTGCTGCTCTGGTTACAAGAAACTCCACTTCATTACACCTTAAATATCCTAGGAAAGAGAAAAATGGATAAAGAAGTTGTGGTCCTCATGTACAATGGAATATCACTCAGGCATGAAATCAATGTCATAAGGCTAGTAGCAGCACGATGAGTGGATTTAGGTACGACGATTCTAAGTGAAATAAGTCACACAGAAAACGACACTTATCATAAGATATCACTTATAGAGGGAAGCTAAAATCCATTACACTTGAACTGAATTACAAAACAGAACAGAGTCACACATTTAGAAAACACACTATGGCTGCTAAACGGGAAAGGTGAGGTGGGGTGATGCATAAAACAAGGGTTTCAAATTAGCTCAGATACCGTTCCATAAACCCAATATGTAATAGACAAGACCTACTCCTTGCTCAGTGAACTGGACTCAACACCCCCTATTCACTGCACAAGCATATATCTGACTAGTAAGAATCTTCAAACCTATGTATTGTTATCTCTCTGTAAGTGAGTAAAGGGGGTGTAAGGCGGCATAAACACAGCCATGAAAAGCAGCTAAACCCCATTATAAAAATAAATTAATTTTCAAAACCCGTGAAACAAACACAGTGAAAGAGAGAGAAATTCTTACAAAATTCGTTCAGGGGCTGTGATGCAACCTGGATTGACCATATCTAGACCCACAGCTGATTGAGACATAAGGGTGGACACTCTTGGGGCTGAGAGGTTTGGTGACGTTGGGTGAGCCAACACAGTCCCTTTAAAGTAATACTGCATGGTACCCATCCCATGGGTCCCAAATCTCCAAGTTCAAGGGCATTTTCCTACATCGAAAACATGCATGAGAAACCCAGAAGATGGTAAACCGTGTGATCGGGAAAGGTTTCTAAAACACACCTCATTTCTCATCTCCTTTTGCTCAGGTTCGCCATTCCAGCCGCATTACTAGCCATCTCTCTCCTTGGAGAATCAGCACCTTTAACCTCCTGTTCTGTACAGGTTGCAATTTGTCCTGAGGATGAACGGGAAGAGGGGGAACCAATGAGAGACTAGCTCTAGGTGTTGGGACAGGCACAGGTCACTCTATTTTCCCATCAGGAAGAAGAATTAACCACAAGCTCAGCCTGCCCCCCAGAACCAGAAGAGGGCCTGAAGCAATCCTGCACTTTTGAGGACAGCTCCCAAAAAAGCGACTGGAAAAATGGAGCTCAGGGGCACTGCAATTCACAAACCTGCAGAGTTATAAATGATAACTCTCGTCCACAAATATATTGAGGGAAGGCAACGAAGAGGATTTGAAAGCAAGGCAGAATTGCAGGAAACAGATTTCAGGAGGTAGATTCGAATCGCCTTGAAAGCACATGAAAAGGGGCAAATCGTGAACAAAGATGCCCTTGGCCAAAAAGGGCGTATGTGTTTTTTCCTGAATATATTCAGGATAAAACGCATACGCCCTTTTTGGCCAACCAAGCAACCTAGAAAGGCCAATCAGCACTACAAAGAAGTCTGGCTTCCCAGCGGGCAAAAGGGCCATGCGGAAAAAAGTGTCCAAACCAGAAATGCAGGACCGGCCATGGAGAAATGGGAGCCTTGCTACGCTGATGGGCGGGATGTAAATTGCCAACAGCCACTCTGGAGAAGTGTACGGTGTGTCCTGAAACATCTAAAAAACACAGCTTGGAGAGCATAGGGCACTTCCACTCATGGGCGTATAAATTGGGAAAATAAAAATCAGCAAGACACAGGCACTCCAAAGTTTAGGGCTGCTCTGTTGACAAGAACCCCCACTTCATTACACCTTAAATATCCTAGGAAAGAGAAAAATGGATAAAGAAGTTGTGGTCCTCATGTGCAATGGAATATCACTTAGCCATGAAATCAACGTCATAAGGCTAGTAGCAGCACGATGAGTGGATTTAGGTACGACGATTCTAAGTGAAATAAATCATACAGAAAACGACACTTATCATAAGATATCACTTATAGAGGGAATGTAAAAACCGCTACGCTTGAACTGAATTACAAAACAGAACAGAGTCACACGTTTAGAAAACACACTATGGCTGCTGAACGGGAAAGGTGAGGTGGGGTGATGCATAAAACAAGGGTTTCAAATTAGCTCAGATACCGTTCCATAAACCCAATATGTAATAGACAAGACCTACTCCTTGCTCACTGAACTGGACTCAACACCCCCTATTCACCACACAAGAATATATCTGACTAGTAAGAATCTTCAAACCTATGTATTGATATCTCTCTGTAAGTGAGTCAATGGGGTGTAAGGCGGCATAAACACAGCTGTGAAAAGCAGCTAAACCCCATTATAAAAATAAATTACTTTTCAAAACCCGTGAAACAAAGACAGTGAAAGAGAGAGAAATTCTTACAAAATTCGTTCAGGGGCTGTGATGCAACCTGGATTGACCATATCTAGACCCACAGGTCTTTGAGACCTAAGGGTGGACACTCCTGGGGCTGAGAGGTTTGGTGTGGTTGGGTGAGCCAACGCAGACCCTTTCAAGTAATACTGCATGGTACCCATCCCATGGGTCCCAAATCTCCAGGTTCAAGGGCATCTTCCTTCATCGAAAACATGCATGAGAAACCCAGAAGATGGTACACCGTGTGATCGGGAAACGTTTCTAAAACGCACCTCATTTCTCATCTCCTTGTGCTCGGGTTGGCCATTCCAGCCGCTTTAATAGCCATCTCCCTCCTTGGAGAATCAGCACCTTTAACCTCCGGTTCCGTACAGGTTGCAATTTGTCCTGAGGATGAACGGGAAGAGGGGGAACCAATGAGAGACTAGCTCTAGGTTTTGGGACAGGCACAGGTCACTCTATTTTGCCATCACGAAGAAGAAATAACCACAGGCTTAGCCTGCCCACCGGAACCAGAATAGGTCCTGAAGCAATCCTGCACTTTTGCAGCCAGCTCCCAAAAAAGCGACTTGAAAAATGGAGTTCAGGGGCACTGCAATTCACAAACCTGCAGAGTTATAAATGATAACTCTCTTCCACAAATATATTGAGGAAGGGCAACGAAGAGGATTTGAAAGCAAGGTAGAATTGCATGAAACAGATTTCAGGAGGTAGATTCGAATCGCCTTGAAAGCACATGAAAAGCGGCAAAACGTGGACAATGATACCCTTAGCCAAAAAGGGCGTATGCGTTTTTTCCTGAATATATTCAGGAAAAAACACATACGCCATTTTTGGCCAACCAAGCAACCTGGAAAGGCAAATCAGTGCTCCAAAGAAGTTTGGCTTCCTAGCGGGCAAAAGGGCCATGCAGAAAAAAGTGTCCAAACCAGAAATGCAGGACCGGCCATGGAGAAATGGGAGCCTTGCTACGCTGATGGGCGGGATGTAAATTGCAAACAGCCACTCTGGAGAAGTGTACGGTGTGTCCTGAAACATCTAAAAAACACAGCTTGGAGAGCATAGGGCGCTTCCACTCATGGGCGTATAAATTGGGAAAATTAAAAATCAGCAACACACAGGCACTCCAAAGTTTAGGGCTGCTCTGTTGACAAGAACCCCCACTTCATTACACATTAAATATCCTAAGAAAGAGAAAAATGGATAAAGATTTGTGGTCCTCATGTACAATGGAATATCACTCAGCCATGAAATCAACGTCATAATGCTAGTAGCAGCACGATGAGTGGATTTAGGTACGATGATTCTAAGTGAAATAAGTCACACAGAAAACGACACTTATCATAAGATATCACTTATAGAAGGAATGTAAAAACCGCTACGCTTGAACTGAATTACAAAACAGAACAGAGTCACACGTTTAGAAAACACACTACGGCTGCTGAACGGGAAAGTTGAGGTGGGGTGATGCATAAAACAAGGGTTTCAAATTAGCTCAGCTACCGTTCCATAAACCCAATATGTAATAGACAAGACCTACTCCTTGCTCAGTGAACTGGACTCAACAACCCCTATTTACCGCACAAGAATATATCTGACTAGTAAGAATCTTCAAACCTATGTATTGATAACTCTCTGTAAGTGAGTCAAGGGGTGGGGTGTAAAGCGGCATAAACACAGCCGTGAAAAGCAGCTATACCCCATTATAAAAATAAATTCCTTTTCAAAACCCATGAAACCAAGACAGTGAAAGAGATAGAAATTCTTACAAAATTCGTTCAGGGGCTTTGATGCAACCTGGATTGACCATATCTAGACCCACAGCTGATTGAGACATAAGGGTGGACACTCTTGGGGCTGAGAGGTTTGGTGAGGTTGGGTGAGCCAACGCAGACCCTTTACAGTAATACTGCAGGTACCCATCCCATGGGCCCCAAATCTCCAGGTTCTAGGGCATCTTCCTACGTCGAAAACTTGCATGAGAAACCCAGAAGATTGTACACCGTGTAATGGGGAAAAGTTTCTAAAACGCACCTCATTTCTCATCTACTTGTGTTCAGGTTCACCATTTCAGCCGCTTTACTAGCCATCTCGCTCCTTGGAGAATCGGCACCTTTAACCTCCTGTTCCGTACAGGTTGCAATTTTTCCTGAGGATGAACGGGAAGAGGGGGAACCAATGAGAGACTAGCTCTAGGTGTTGGGACAGCCCCAGGTCTCTGTATTTTGCCATCAGGAAGAAGAATTAACCACAGGCTTAGCCTGCCCACCGGAACCAGAATAGGTCCTGAAGCAATCCTGCGCTTTTGCGGCCAGCTCCCAAAAAAGCAACTTGAAAAATGGAGCTCAGGGGCACTACAATTCACAAACCTGCAGAGTTATAAGTGATAACTCTCGTCCACAAATATATTGAGGGAAGGCAACGAAGAGGACTTGAAAGCAATTCAGAATTGCAGGAAACAGATTTCAGGAGGTAGATTCGAATTGCCTTGAAAGCACATGAAAAGCGGCAAATCGTGAACAATGATGCCCTTGGCCAAAAAGGGCGTATGCGTTTTTTCTTGAATATATTCAGGGAAAAACACATACGCCCTTTTTGGCCAACCAAGCAACCTAGAAAGGCAAATCAGCGCTACAAAGATGTCTGGCTTCCCAGCGGGCAAAAGGGCCATGCGGAAAAAAGTGTCCAAACCAGAAATGCAGGACCGGCCATTGAGAAATCGGAGCCTTGCTACGCTGATGGGCGGGATGTAAATTGCCAACAGCCACTCTGGAGAAGTGTACGGTGTGTCCTGAAACATCTAAAAACACAGCTTGGAGAGCATAGGGTACTTCCACTCATGGGCGTATAAATTGGGAAAACTAAAAATCAGCAAGACACAGGCACCCCAAAGTTTAGGGCTGCTCTGTTGACAAGAACCCCCACTTCATTACACCTTCAATATCCTAGGAGAGAGAAAAATGGATAAAGAACTTGTGGTCCTCATGTACAATGGAATATCACTCAGCCATGAAATCAACTTCATAAGGCTAGAACCAGCACGATGAGAGGATTTAGGTACGACGATTCTAAGTGAAATAAGTCACACAGAAAAAGACACTTATCATAAGATATCACTTATAGAGGGAATGTAAAAACCGCTAAACTTGAACTGAATTGCAAAACAGAACAGAGTCACACGTTCAGAAAACACACTATGGCTGCTGAACGGGAAAGGTGAGGTGGGGTGATGCATAAAACAAGGGTTTCAAATTAGCTCAGATACCGTTCCATAAACCCAATATGTAAGAGACAAGACCTATTCCTTGCTCAGTGAACTGGACTCAACACCCCCTATTCACCGCACAAGAATATATCTGACTAGTAAGAATCTTCAAACCTATGTATTGATATCTCTCTGTAAGTGAGTCAAGGGGGTGTAAAGCGGCATAAACACAGCCGTGAAAAGCAGCTAAACCCCATTATAAAAATAACTTACTTTTCAAAACCAGTGAAACAAAGACAGTGAAAGAGAGAGAAATTCTTACAAAATTCGTTCAGGGGCTGTGATGCAACCTGGATTGACCATATCTAGACCCACAGCTGATTGAGACATAAGGGTGGACACTCTTGGGGCTGAGAGGTTCGGTGACGTTGGGTGAGCCAACGCAGACCCTTTCAAGTAATACTGCATGGTACCCATCCCATGGGTCCCAAATCTCCAGGTTCAAGGGCATCTTCCTACATCGAAAACATGCATGAGAAACCCAGAAGATGGTACATCGTGTGATCGGGAAAGGTTTCTAAAACGCATCTCATTTCTCATCTCCTTGGCTCGGGTTCGCCATTCCAGCCGATTTACTAGCCATCTCCCTCTTTGGAGAATCAGCACCTTTAACCTCCTGTTCCGTACAGGTTGCAATTTGTCCTGAGGATGAACGGGAAGAGGGGGAACCAATGAGAAACTAGCTCTAGGGGTTGGGACAGGCACAGTTCACTCTATTTTCCCATCAGGAAGAAGAATTAAGCACAAGCTCAGCCTGCCCCCCAGAAGCAGAAGAGGGCCTGAAGCAATCCTGCGCTTTTGCGGCCAGCTCCCAAAAAAGCGAGTTGAAAAATGGAGCTCAGGGGCACTGCAATTCACAAACCTGCAGAGTTTTAAATGATACCTCTCGTCCACAAATATATTAAGGGAAGGCAACGAAGAGGCTTTGAAAACAAGGCAAAATTGCAGGAAACAGATTTCAGGAGGTAGATTCGAATCGCCTTGAAAGCACATGAAAAGCGGCAAAACGTGGACAATGATGCCCTTGGCCAAAAAGGGCGTATGCGTTTTTTCCTGAATATATTCAGGAAAAAACGCATACGCCCTTTTTGGCCAACCAAGCCACCTGGAAAGGCAAATCAGCGCTCCAAAGAAGTCTCGCTTCCCAGCGGGCAAAAGGGCCATGCGGAAAAAAGTGTCCAAACCAGAAATGCAGGACCGGCCATGGAGAAATGGGAGCCTTGCTACGCTGATGGGCGGGATGTAAATTGCCAACAGCCACTCTGGAGAAGTGTACGGTGTGTCCTGAAACATCTAAAAAACACAGCTTGGAGAGCATAGGGCACTTCCTCTCATGGGTGTATAAATTGGGAAAACTAAAAATCAGCAAGACACAGGCACCCCAAAGTTTAGGGCTGCTCTGTTGACAAGAACCCCCACTTCATTACACCTTAAATATCCTAGGAAAGCGAAAAATGAATAAAGAAGTTGGGGTCCTCATGTACAATGGAATATCACTCAGCCATGAAATCCACGTCATAAGGCTAGTAGCAGCACGATGAGTGGATTTAGGTACGACGATTCTAAGTGAAATAAGTCACACAGAAAAAGACACTTATCCTAAGATATCACTTAGAGAGGGAATGTAAAAACCGCTACACTTGAACTGAATTACAAAACAGAACAGATTCACACGTTTAGAAAACACACTATGGCTGCTGAACGGGAAAGGTGAGGTGGGGTGATTCATAAAACAAGGGTTTCAAATTAGCTCAGATACCGTTCCATAAACCCAATATGTAGTAGACAAGACCTACTCCTTGCTCAGTGAACTGGACTCAACACCCCCTATTCACCGCACAAGAATATATCTGACTAGTAAGAATCTTCAAACCTATGTATTGATATCTCTCTGTAAGTGAGTCAAAGGGGTATAAAGCGGCATAAACACAGCCGTGAAAAGCAGCTAAACCCCATTATAAAAATAAATTACTTTTCAAAACCCGTGAAACAAAGACAGTGTAAGAGAGAGAAATTATTACAAAATTCGTTCAGGGGCTGTGATGCAACCTGGATTGACCATATCTAGACCCACAGCTGATTGAGACATCAGGGTGGACACTCTTGGGGCTGAGAGGTTTGGTGAGGTTGCGTGAGCCAACGCAGACCCTTTAAAGTAATACTGCATGGTACCCATCCCATGGGTCCCAAATCTCCAGGTTCAAGGGCATCTTCCTACGTCGAAAACATGCATGAGAAACCCAGAAGATGGTACACCGTGTGATCGGGAAAGGTTTCTAAAACGCACCTCATTTCTCATCTCCTTGTGCTCGGGTTCGCCATTCCAGCCGCTTTACTAGCCATCTCCCTCCTTGGAGAATCAGCACCTTTAACCTCCTGTTCCGTACAGGTTGCAATTTGTCCTGAGGATGAACGGGAAGAGGGGGAACCAATGAGAGACTAGCTCTAGGGGTTGGGACAGGCACAGGTCACTCTATTTTCCCATCAGGAAGAAGAATAAACCACAAGCTCAGCCTGCCCCCCAGAACCAGAAGAGGGCCTGAAGCAATCCTGCGCTGTTGCGGCCAGCTCCCAAAAAAGCGAGTTGAAAAATGGAGCTCAGGGGCCCTGCAATTCACAAACCTGCAGAGTTTTAAATGATAACTCTCGTCAACAAATATATTAAGGGAAGGCAACGAAGAGGCTTTGAAAACAAGGCAGAATTGCAGGAAACAGATTTCAGGAGGTAGATTCGAATCGCCTTGAAAGCACATGAAAAGCGGCAAAACGTGGACAATGATGCCCTTGGCCAAAAAGGGCGTATGCGTTTTTTCCTGAATATATTCAGGAAAAAACGCATACGCCCTTTTTGGCCAACCAAGCCACCTGGAAAGGCAAATCAGCGCTCCAAAGAAGTCTCGCTTCCCAGCGGGCAAAAGGGCCATGCGGAAAAAAGTGTGCAAACCAGAAATGCAGGACCGGCCATGGAGAAATGGGAGCCTTGCGACGCTGATGGGTGGGATGTAAATTGCCAACAGCCACTCTGGAGAAGTGTACGGTGTGTTCTGAAACATCTAAAAAACACAGCTTGGAGAGCATAGGGCACTTCCACTCATGGGCGTATAAATTGGAAAACTAAAAATCAGCAAGACACAGGCACCCCAAAGTTGAGGGCTGCTCTGTTGACAAGAACCCCCACTTCATTACCCCTTCAATATCCTCGGAAAGAGAAAAATGGATAAAGAAGTTGTGGTCCTCATGTACAATGGAATATCACTCAGCCATGAAATCAACGTCATAAGGCTAGTAGCAGCACGATGAGTGGATTTAGGTACGACGATTCTAAGTGAAATAAGTCACACAGAAAAAGACACTTATCATAAGATATCACTTATAGATGGAATGTAAAAACCGCTACACTTTAACTGAATTGCAAAACAGAACAGAGTCACACGTTTAGAAAACACACTAAGGCTGCTGAACGGGAAAGGTGAGGTGGGGTGATGCATAAAACAAGGGTTTCAAATTAGCTCAGATACCGTTCCATAAACCCAATATGTAAGAGACAAGAACTATTCCTTGCTCAGTGAACTGGACTCAACACCCCCTATTCACCGCACAAGAATATATCTGACTAGTAAGAATCTTCAAACCTATGTATTGATATCTCTCTGTAAGTGAGTCAAGGGGGTGTAAAGCGGCATAAACACAGCCGTGAAATGCAGCTAAACCCCATTATAAAAATAAATTACTTTTCAAAACCCGTGAAACAAAGACAGTGAAAGAGAGAGAAATTCTTACAAAATTCGTTCAGGGGCTGTGATGCAACCTGGATTGACCATATCTAGACCCACAGCTGATTGAGACATAAGGGTGGACACTCTTGGGGCTGAGAGGTTCGGTGAGGTTGGGTGAGCCAACGCAGACCCTTTCAAGTAATACTGCATGGTACCCATCCCATGGGTCCCAAATCTCCAGGTTCAAGGGCATCTTCCTACATCGAAAACATGCATGAGAAACCCAGAAGATGGTACACCGTGTGATCGGGAAAGGTTTCTAAAACGCACCTCATTTCTCATATCCTTTGCTAGGGTTCGCCATTCCAGCCGATTTACTAGCCATCTCCCTCTTTGGAGAATCAGCAACTTTAACCTCCTGTTCCGTACAGGTTGCAATTTGTCCTGAGGATGAACGGGAAGAGGGGGAACCAATGAGAGACTAGCTCTAGGTGTTGGTACAGGCACGGGTCACTCTATTTTCCCATCAGGAAGAAGAATTAAGCACAAGCTCAGCCTGCCCCCCAGAACCAGAAGAGGGCCTGAAGCAATCCTGCGCTTTTGCGGCCAGCTCCCAAAAAAGCGAGTTGAAAAATGGAGCTCAGGGGCACTGCAATTCACAAACCTGCAGAGTTTTAAATGATAACTCTCGTCCACAAATATATTAAGGGAAGGCAACGAAGAGGCTTTGAAAGCAAGGCAGAATTGCAGGAAACAGATTTCAGGAGGTAGATTCGAATCGCCTTGAAAGCACATGAAAAGCGGCAAAACGTGGACAATGATGCCCTTTTTGGCCAACCAAGCAACCTGGAAAGGCAAAGAAGTCTCGCTTCCCAGCGGGCAAAAGGGCCATGCGGAAAAAAGTGTCCAAACCAGAAATGCAGGACCGGCCATGGAGAAATGGGAGCCTTGCTACGCTGATGGGTGGGATGTAAATTGCCAACAGCCACTCTGGAGAAGTGTACGGTGTGTTCTGAAACATCTAAAAAACACAGCTTGGAGAGCATAGGGCACTTCCACTCATGGGCGTATAAATTGGGAAAACTAAAAATCAGCAAGACACAGGCACCCCAAAGTTTAGGGCTGCTCTGTTGACAAGAACCCCCACTTCATTACCCCTTCAATATCCTAGGAAAGAGAAAAATGGATAAAGAAGTTGTGGTCCTCATGTACAATGGAATATCACTCAGCCATGAAATCAACGTCAAAAGGCTAGTAGCAGCACGATGAGTGGATTTACGTACGACGATTCTAAGTGAAATAAGTCACACCGAAAAAGACACTTATCATAAGATATCACTTATAGAGGGAATGTAAAAACCGCTACACTTGAACTGAATTGCAAAATAGAACAGAGTCACACGTTCAGAAAACACACTATGGCTGCTGAACGGGAAAGGTGAGGTGGGGTGATGCATAAAACAAGGGTTTCAAATTAGCTCAGATACCGTTCCATAAACCCAATATGTAATAGACAAGACCTACTCCTTGCTCAGTGAACTGGACTCAACGCCCCCTATTCACCGCACAAGAATATATCTGACTAGTAAGAATCTTCAAACCTATGTATTGATATCTCTCTGTAAGTGAGTCAAGGGGGTGTAAAGCGGCATAAACACAGCCGTGAAAAGCAGCTAAACCCCGTTATAAAAATAAATTACTTTTCAAAACCCGTGAAACAAAGACAGTGAAAGAGAGAGAAATTCTTACAAAATTCGTTCAGGGGCTGTGATGCAACCTGGATTGACCATATCTAGACCCACAGCTGATTGAGACATAAGGGTGGACACTCTTGGGGCTGAGAGGTTCGGTGAGGTTGGGTGAGCCAACGCAGACCCTTTCAAGTAATACTGCATGGTACCCATCCCATGGGTCCCACATCTCCAGGTTCAAGGGCATCTTCCTACGTCGAAAACAGGCATGAGAAACCCAGAAGATGGTACACCGTGTGATCGGGAAAGGTTTCTAAAACGCACCTCATTTCTCATCTCCTTTGCTCGGGTTCGCCATTCCAGCTGATTTACTAGCCATCTCCCTCCTTGGAGAATCAGCACCTTTAACCTCCTGTTCCGTACAGGTTGCAATTTGTCCTGAGGATGAACGGGAAGAGGGGGATCCAATGAGAGACTAGCTCTAGGTGTTGGGACAGGCACAGGTCACTCTATTTTCCCATCAGGAAGAAGAATTAAGCACAAGCTCAGCCTGCCCCCCAGAACCAGAAGAGGGCCTGAAGCAATCCTGCGCTTTTGCGGCCAGCTCCCAAAAAAGCGAGTTGAAAAATGGAGCTCAGGGGCCCTGCAATTCACAAACCTGCAGAGTTTTAAATGATACCTCTCGTCCACAAATATATTAAGGGAAGGCAACGAAGAGGCCTTGAAAGCAAGGCAGAATTGCAGGAAACAGATTTCAGGAGGTAGATTCGAATCGCCTTGAAAGCACATGAAAAGCGGCAAAACGTGGACAATGATGCCCTTGGCCAAAAAGGGCGTAGGCGTTTTTTCCTGAATATATTCAGGAAAAAACGCCTACGCCCTTTTTGGCCAACCAAGCAACATGGAAAGGCAAATTAGTGCTCCAAAGAAGTCTCGCTTCCCAGTGGGCAAAAGGTCCATGCGGAAAAAAGTGTCCAAACCAGAAATGCAGGACCGGCCATGGAGAAATGGGAGCCTTGCTATGCTGATGGGTGGGATGTAAATTGCCAACAGCCACTCTGGAGAAGTGTACGGTGTGTTCTGAAACATCTAAAAAACACAGCTTGGAGAGCATTGGGCACTTCCACTCATGGGCGTATAAATTGGAAAACTAAAAATCAGCAAGACACAGGCACCCCAAAGTTTAGGGCTGCTCTATTGACAAGAACCCCCACTTCATTACACCTTAAATATCCTAGGAAAGAGAAAAATGGATAAAGAAGTTGTGGTCCTCATGTACAATGGAATATCACTCAGCCATGAAATCAACATCATAAGGCTAGTAGCAGCACGATGAGTGGATTTAGGTACGACGATTCTAAGTGAAATAAGTCACACAGAAAAAGACACTTATCATAAGATATCATTTATAGAGGGAATGTAAAAACCGCTACTCTTGAACTGAATTGCAAAACAGAACAGAGTCACACGTTTAGGAAACACACTATGGCTGCTGAACGGGAAAGGTGAGGTGGGGTGATGCATAAAACAAGGGTTTCAAATTAGCTCAGATACCGTTCCATAAACCCAATATGTAAGAGACAAGACCTATTCCTTTTTCAGTGAACTGGGCTCAACACCCCCTATTCACCGCACAAGAATATATCTGACTAGTAAAAATCTTCAAACCTATGTATTGATATCTCTCTGTAAGTGAGTCAACGGGGTGTAAAGCGGCATAAACACAGCCGTGAAAAGCAGCTAAACCCCATTATAAAAATAAATTACTTTTCAAAACCCGTGAAACAAAGACAGTGAAAGAGAGAGAAATTCTTACAAAATTCGTTCAGGGGCTGTGATGCAACCTGGATTGACCATATCTAGACCCACAGCTGATTGAGACATAAGGGTGGACACTCTTGGGGCTGAGAGGTTCGGTGAGGTTGGGTGAGCCAACGCAGACCCTTTCAAGTAATACTGCATGGTACCCATCCCATGGGTCCCAAATCTCCAGGTTCAAGGGCATCTTCCTACATCGAAAACAGGCATGAGAAACCCAGAAGATGGTACACCGTGTGATCGGGAATGGTTTCTAAAACGCACCTCATTTCTCATCTCCTTTGCTCGGGTTCGTCATTCCAGCCGATTTACTAGCCATCTCCCTCCTTGGAGAATCAGCACCTTTAACCTCCTGTTCCGTACAGGTTGCAATTTGTCTTGAGGATGAACGGGAAGTGGGGGAACCAATGAGAGACTAGTTCTAGGTGTTGGGACAGGCACAGGTCACTCTATTTTCCCATCAGGAAGAAGAATTAAGCACAAGCTCAGCCTGCCCCCCAGAACCAGAAGAGGGCCTGAAGCAATCCTGCGCTTTTGTGGCCAGCTCCCAAAAAAGCGAGTTGAAAAATGGAGCTCAGGGGCACTGCAATTCACAAACCTGCAGAGTTTTAAATGATACCTCTCGTCCACAAATATATTAAGGGAAGGCAACGAAGAGGCTTTGAAAGCAAGGCAGAATTGCAGGAAACAGATTTCAGGAGGTAGATTCGAATCGCCTTGAAAGCACATGAAAAGCGGCAAAACGTGGACAATGATGCCCTTGGCCAAAAAGGGCGTAGGCGTTTTTTCCTGAATATATTCAGGAAAAAACGCCTACGCCCTTTTTGGCCAACCAAGCAACATGGAAAGGCAAATTAGTGCTCCAAAGAAGTCTCGCTTCCCAGTGGGCAAAAGGTCCATGCGGAAAAAAGTGTCCAAACCAGAAATGCAGGACCGGCCATGGAGAAATGGGAGCCTTGCTATGCTGATGGGTGGGATGTAAATTGCCAACAGCCACTCTGGAGAAGTGTACGGTGTGTTCTGAAACATCTAAAAAACACAGCTTGGAGAGCATTGGGCACTTCCACTCATGGGCGTATAAATTGGAAAACTAAAAATCAGCAAGACACAGGCACCCCAAAGTTTAGGGCTGCTCTATTGACAAGAACCCCCACTTCATTACACCTTAAATATCCTAGGAAAGAGAAAAATGGATAAAGAAGTTGTGGTCCTCATGTACAATGGAATATCACTCAGCCATGAAATCAACATCATAAGGCTAGTAGCAGCACGATGAGTGGATTTAGGTACGACGATACTAAGTGAAATAAGTCACACAGAAAAAGACACTTATCATAAGATATCATTTATAGAGGGAATGTAAAAACCGCTACTCTTGAACTGAATTGCAAAACAGAACAGAGTCACACGTTTAGGAAACACACTATGGCTGCTGAACGGGAAAGGTGAGGTGGGGTGATGCATAAAACAAGGGTTTCAAATTAGCTCAGTTACCGTTCCATAAACCCAATATGTAAGAGACAAGACCTATTCCTTTTTCAGTGAACTGGGCTCAACACCCCCTATTCACCGCACAAGAATATATCTGACTAGTAAAAATCTTCAAACCTATGTATTGATATCTCTCTGTAAGTGAGTCAACGGGGTGTAAAGCGGCATAAACACAGCCGTGAAAAGCAGCTAAACCCCATTATAAAAATAAATTACTTTTCAAAACCCGTGAAACAAAGACAGTGAAAGAGAGAGAAATTCTTACAAAATTCGTTCAGGGGCTGTGATGCAACCTGGATTGACCATATCTAGACCCACAGCTGATTGAGACATAAGGGTGGACACTCTTGGGGCTGAGAGTTTCGCTGAGGTTGGGTGAGCCAACGCAGACCCTTTCAAGTAATACTGCATGGTACCCATCCCATGGGTCCCAAATCTCCAGGTTTAAGGGCATCTTCGTACATCGAAAACATGCATGAGAAACCCAGAAGATGGTACACCATGTGATCGGGAAAGGTTTCTGAAACGCACCTCATTTCTCATCTCCTTTGCTCGGGTTCGCCATTCCAGCCGATTTACTAGCCATCTCCCTCCTTGGAGAATCAGCACCTTTAACCTCCTGTTCCGTACAGGTTGCAATTTGTCCTGAGGATGAACGGGAAGAGGGGGAACCAATGAGAGACTAGCTCTAGGTGTTGGGACAGGCACAGGTCACTCTGTTTTCCCATCAGGAAGAAGAATTAAGCACAAGCTCAGCCTGCCCCCCAGAACGAGAAGAGGGCCTGAAGCAATCCTGCACTTTTGCGGCCCCCACTCAAAAAAGCGAGTTGAAAATGGGGCTCAGTGGCACTGCAATTCACAAACCTGCAGAGTTTTAAATGATAACTCTCGTCCACAAATATATTAAGGGAAGGCAACGAAGAGGCCTTGAAAGCAAGGCAGAATTGCAGGAAACAGATTTCAGGAGGTAGATTCGAATCGCCTTGAAAGCACATGAAAATCGGCAAAACGTGGACAATGATGCCCTTGGCCAAAAAGGGCGTATGCGTTTTTTCCTGAATATATTCAGGAAAAAACGCATACGCCCTTTTTGGCCAACCAAGCCACCTGGAAAGGCAAATCAGCGCTCCAAAGAAGTCTCGCTTCCCAGCGGGCAAAAGGGCCATGCGGAAAAAAGTGTCCAAATCAGAAATGCAGGACCGGCCATGGAGAAATGGGTGCCTTGCTACGCTGATGGGTGGGATGTAAATTGCCAACAGCCACTCTGGAGAAGTGTACGGTGTGTTCTGAAACATCTAAAAAACACAGCTTGGAGAGCATAGGGCACTTCCACTCATGGCCGTATAAATTGGGAAAACTAAAAAGCAGCAAGACACAGGCACCCCAAAGTTTAGGGCTGCTCTGTTGACAAGAACCCCCACTTCATTACACCTTAAATATCCTAGGAAAGAGAAAAATGGATAAAGAAGTTGTGGTCCTCATGTACAATGGAATATCACTCAGCCATGAAATCAAAGTCATAAGGCTAGTAGCAGCACGATGAGTGGATTTAGGTACGACGATTCTAAGTGAAATAAGTCACACAGAAAAAGACACTTATCATAAGATATCACTTCTAGAGGGAATGTAAAAACCGCTACACTTGAACTGAATTGCAAAACAGAACAGAGTCATACGTTTAGAAAACACACTATGGCTGCTGAATGGGAAAGGTGAGGTGGGGTGATGCATAAAACAAGGGTTTCAAATTAGCTCAGATACCGTTCCATAAACCCAATATGTAATAGACAAGACCTATTCCTTGCTCAGTGAACTGGACTCAACACCCCCTATTCACCGCAGAAGAATATATCTGACTAGTAAGAATCTTCAAACCTATGTATTGATATCTCTCTGTAAGTGAGTCAAGGGGCTGTAAAGCGGCCTAAACACAGCCGTGAAAAGCAGCTAAACCCCATTATAAAAATAAATTACTTTTAAAAACCAGTGAAACAAAGACAGTGAAAGAGAGAGAAATTCTTACAAAATTCGTTCAGGGGCTGTGATGCAACCTGGATTGACCATATCTAGACCCACAGCTGATTGAGACATAAGGGTGGACACTCTTGGGGCTGAGAGGTTCGGTGAGGTTGGGTGAGCCAACGCAGACCCTTTCAAGTAATACTGCATGGTACCCAAACCATGGGTCCCAAATCTCCAGTTTCAAGGGCATCTTCCTACATCGAAAACATGCATGAGAAACCCAGAAGATGGTACACCATGTGATCGGGAAAGGTTTCTGAAACGCACCTCATTTCTCATCTCCTTTGCTCGGGTTTGCCATTCCAGCCGATTTACTAGCCATCTCCCTCCTTGGAGAATCAGCACCTTTAACCTCCTGTTCCGTACAGGTTGCAATTTGTCATGAGGATGAAGGGGAAGAGGGGGAACCAATGAGAGACTAGCTCTAGGTGTTGGGACAGGCACGGGTCACTCTATTTTCCCATCAGGAAGAAGAATTAAGCTCAAGCTCAGCCTGCCCCCCAGAACCAGAAGAGGGCCTGAAGCAATCCTGCGCTTTTGCGGCCAGCTCCCAAAAAAGCGAGTTGAAAAATGGAGCTCAGGGGCCCTGCAATTCACAAACCTGCAGAGTTTTAAATGATACCTCTCGTCCACAAATATATTAAGGGAAGGCAACGAAGAGGCTTTGAAAGCAAGGCAGAATTGCAGGAAACAGATTTCAGGAGGTAGATTCGAATCGCCTTGAAAGCACATGAAAAGCGGCAAAACGTGGACAATGATGCCCTTGGCCAAAAAGGGCATATGCGTTTTTTCCTGAATATATTCAGGAAAAAACGCATACGCCCTTTTTGGCCAACCAAGCAACCTGGAAAGGCAAATCAGTGCTCCAAAGAAGTCTCGCTTCCCAGCGGGCAAAAGGGCCATGCGGAAAAAAGTGTCCAAACCAGAAATGCAGGACCGGCCATGGAGAAATGGGAGCCTTGCTACGCTGATGGGTGGGATGTAAATTGCCAACAGCCACTCTGGAGAAGTGTACGGTGTGTTCTGAAAGATCTAAAAAACACAGCTTGGAGAGCATAGGGCACTTCCACTCATGGGCGTATAAATTGGGAAAACTAAAAATCAGCAAGACACAGGCACCTCAAAGTTTAGGGCTGCTCTGTTGACAAGAACCCCCACTTCATTACACATTAAATATCCTAAGAAAGAGAAAAATGGATAAAGATTTGTGGTCCTCATGTACAATGGAATATCACTCAGCCATGAAATCAACGTCATAATGCTAGTAGCAGCACGATGAGTGGATTTAGGTACGTTGATTCTAAGTGAAATAAGTCACACAGAAAACGACACTTATCATAAGATATCACTTATAGAAGGAATGTAAAAACCGCTACGGTTGAACTGAATTACAAAACAGAACAGAGTCACACGTTTAGGAAACACACTATGGCTGCTGAACGGGAAAGTTGAGGTGGGGTGATGCATAAAACAAGGGTTTCAAATTAGCTCAGATACCGTTCCATAAACCCAATATGTAATAGACAAGACCTACTCCTTGCTCAGTGAACTGGACTCAACAACCCCTATTTACCGCACAAGAATATATCTGACTAGTAAGAATCTTCAAACCTATGTATTGATAACTCTCTGTAAGTGAGTCAAGGGGTGGGGTGTAAAGCGGCATAAACACAGCCGTGAAAAGCAGCTATACCCCATTATAAAAATAAATTCCTTTTCAAAACCCATGAAACCAAGACAGTGAAAGAGATAGAAATTCTTACAAAATTCGTTCAGGGGCTTTGATTCAACCTGGATTGACCATATCTAGACCCACAGCTGATTGAGACATAAGGGTGGACACTCTTGGGGCTGAGAGGTTTGGTGAGGTTGGGTGAGCCAACGCAGACCCTTTACAGTAATACTGCAGGTACCCATCCCATGGGCCCCAAATCTCCAGGTTCTAGGGCATCTTCCTACGTCAAAAACTTGCATGAGAAACCCAGAAGATTGTACACCGTGTAATGGGGAAAGGTTTCTAAAACGCACCTCATTTCTC
Organism: Balaenoptera acutorostrata; assembly: GCF_949987535.1. Classification (NCBI taxonomy): domain Eukaryota; kingdom Metazoa; phylum Chordata; class Mammalia; order Artiodactyla; family Balaenopteridae; genus Balaenoptera; species Balaenoptera acutorostrata. Next base: position 376,219 of record NW_026646155.1, read on the forward strand.
ATCTACTTGTGTTCAGGTTCACCATTTCAGCCGCTTTACTAGCCATCTCGCTCCTTGGAGAATCGGCACCTTTAACCTCCTGTTCCGTACAGGTTGCAATTTGTCCTGAGGATGAACGGGAAGAGGGGGAACCAATGAGAGACTAGCTCTAGGTGTTGGGACAGCCCCAGGTCTCTGTATTTTGCCATCAGGAAGAAGAATTAACCACATGCTTAGCCTGCCCACCGGAACCAGAATAGGTCCTGAAGCAATCCTGCGCTTTTGCGGCCAGCTCCCAAAAAAGCAACTTGAAAAATGGAGCTCAGGGGCACTGCAATTCACAAACCTGCAGAGTTATAAGTGATAACTCTCGTCCACAAATATATTGAGGGAAGGCAACGAAGAGGACTTGAAAGCAATTCAGAATTGCAGGAAACAGATTTCAGGAGGTAGATTCGAATTGCCTTGAAAGCACATGAAAAGCGGCAAATCGTGAACAATGATGCCCTTGGCCAAAAAGGGCGTATGCGTTTTTTCTTGAATATATTCAGGGAAAAACACATACGCCCTTTTTGGTCAACCAAGCAACCTAGAAAGGCAAATCAGCGCTACAAAGATGTCTGGCTTCCCAGCGGGCAAAAGGGCCATGCGGAAAAAAGTGTCCAAACCAGAAATGCAGGACCGGCCATGGAGAAATCGGAGCCTTGCTACGCTGATGGGCGGGATGTAAATTGCCAACAGCCACTCTGGAGAAGTGTATGGTGTGTCCTGAAACATCTAAAAAACACAGCTTGGAGAGCATAGGGTACTTCCATTCATGGGCGTATAAATTGGGAAAACTAAAAATCAGAAAGACATAGGCACTCCAAATTTAGGGCTGCTCTGTTGACAAGAACCCCCACTTCATTACACCTTAAATATCCTAGGAAAGAGAAAAATGGATAAAGAATTTGTGGTCCTCATGTACAATGGAATATCACTCAGGATGAAATTAACATCATAAGACTAGTAGCAGCACGATGAGTGAATGTAGGTACGATGATTCTAAGTGAAATAAGTCATACAGAAAACGACACTTATCATAAGATATCACTTATAGAGGGAATGTAAAAACCGCTACGCTTGAACTGAATTACAAAACAGAACAGAGTCACACGTTTAGAAAACACACTATGGCTGCTGAACGGGAAAGGTGAGGTGGGGTGATGCATAAAACAAGGGTTTCTAATTAGCTCAGATACTGTTCCATAAATCCAATATATAATAGACAAGACCTACTCCTTGCTCAGTGAACGGGACTCAACACCCCCTATTCACCGCACAAGACTATATCTGACTAGTAACAATCTTAAAACCTATGTATTGATATTTCTCTGTAAGTGAGTCAAGGGGGTGTAAAGCGGCATAAACACAGCAGTGAAAAGCACCTAAACCCCATTATAAAAATAAACTACTTTTAAATACCCATGAAACAAAGACTTTGAAAGAGAGAGAAATTCTTACAAAATTCGTTCAGGGGCTGTGATGCAAACTGGATTGACCATATGTAGACCCACAGCTGATTGAGACATAAGGGTGGACACTCTTGGGGCTGAGAGGTTCGGTGAGGTTGGGTGAGCCAACGCAGACCCTTTCAAGTAATACTGCATGGTACCCATCCCATGGGTCCCAAATCTCCAGGTTCAAGGGCATCTTCCTACATCGAAAACATGCATGAGAAACCCAGAAGATGGTACATCGTGTGATCGGGAAAGGTTTCTAAAACGCACCTCATTTCTCATCTCCTTGGCTCGGGTTCGCCATTCCAGCCACTTTACTAGCCATCTCCCTCCTTGGAGAATCAGCACCTTTAACCTCCTGTTCCGTACAGGTTGCAATTTGTCCTGATGATGAACGGGAAGAGGGGGAACCATTGAGAGACTAGCTCTAGGTGTTGGGACAGGCACAGGTCACTCTATTTTCCCATCAGGAAGAAGAATTAAGCACAAGCGCAGCCTGCCCCCCAGAACCAGAGGAGGGCCTGAAGCAATCCTGCGCTTTTGCGGCCAGCTCCCAAAAAAGCGAGTTGAAAAATGGAGCTCAGGGGCACTGCAATTCACAAACCTGCAGAGTTTTAAATGATAACTCTCGTCCACAAATATATTAAGGGAAGGCAACGAAGAGGCTTTGAAAACAAGGCAGAATTGCAGGAAACAGATTTCAGGAGGTAGATTTGAATCGCCTTGAAAGCACATGAAAAGCGGGAAAACGTGGACAATGATGCCCTTGGCCAAAAAGGGCGTATGCGTTTTTTCCTGAATATATTCAGGAAAAAAACGCATACGCCCTTTTTGGCCAACCAAGCAACCTGGAAAGGCAAATCAGCGCTCCAAAGAAGTCTCGCTTCCCAGCGGGCAAAAGGGCCATGCGGAAAAAAGTGTCCAAACAAGAAATGCAGGACCGGCCATGGAGAAATGGGAGCCTTGCTACGCTGATGGGTGGGATGTAAATTGCCAACAGCCACTCTGGAGAAGTGTACGGTGTCTTCTGAAACATCTAAAAAACACAGCTTGGAGAGCATAGGGCACTTCCACTCATGGCCGTATAAATTGGGAAAACTAAAAAGCAGCAAGACACAGGCACCCCAAAGTTTAGGGCTGCTCTGTTGACAAGAACCCCCACTTCATTACACCTTCAATATCCTAGGAGAGAGAAAAATGGATAAAGAAGTTGTGGTCCTCATGTACAATGGAATATCACTCAGCCATGAAATCAACTTCATAAGGCTAGAACCAGCACGATGAGAGGATTTAGGTACGACGATTCTAAGTGAAATAAGTCACACAGAAAAAGACACTTATCATAAGATATCACTTATAGAGGGAATGTAAAAACCGCTAAACTTGAACTGAATTGCAAAACAGAACAGAGTCACACGTTTAGAAAACACACTATGGCTGCTGAACGGGAAAGGTTAGGTGGGGTGATGCATAAAACAAGGGTTTCAAATGAGCTCAGATACCGTTCCATAAACCCAATATGTAACAGACAAGACCTATTCCTTTTTCAGTGAACTGGACTCAACACCCCCTCTTCACCGCACAAGAATATATCTGACTAGTAAGAATCTTCAAACCTATGTATTGATATCTCTCTGTAAGTGAGTCAAGGGGGTGTAAAGCGCCATAAACACAGCTGTGAAAAGCAGCTAAACCCCATTATAAAAATAAATTACTTTTCAAAACCAGTGAAACAAAGACAGTGAAAGAGAGAGAAATTCTTACAAAATTCGTTCAGGGGCTGTGATGCAACCTGGATTGACCATATCTAGACCCACAGCTGATTGAGACATAAGGGTGGACACTCTTGGGGCTGAGAGGTTCGGTGAGGTTGGGTGAGCCAACGCAGACCCTTTCAAGTAATACTGCATGGTAGCCATCCCAAGGGTCCCAAATCTCCAGGTTCAAGGGCATCTTCCTACATCGAAAACAGGCATGAGAAACCCAGAAGATGGTACACCGTGTGATCGGGAAAGGTTTCTAAAACGCACCTCATTTCTCATCTCCTTGGCTCGGGTTCGCCATTCCAGCCGATTTACTAGCCATCTCCCTCCTTGGAGAATCAGCACCTTTAACCTCCTGTTCCGTACAGGTTGCAATTTGTCCTGATGATGAACGGGAAGAGGGGGAACCAATGAGAGACTAGCTCTAGGTGTTGGGACAGGCACAGGTCACTCTATTTTCCCATCAGGAAGAAGAATTAAGCACAAGCGCAGCCTGCCCCCCAGAACCAGAAGAGGGCCTGAAGCAATCCTGCGCTTTTGCGGCCAGCTCCCAAAAAAGTGAGTTGAAAAATGGCGCTCAGGGGCACTGCAATTCACAAACCTGCAGAGTTTTAAATGATACCTCTCGTCCACAAATATATTATAGGAAGGCAACGAAGAGGCTTTGAAAACAAGGCAGAATTGCAGGAAACAGATTTCAGGAGGTAGATTCGAATCGCCATGAAAGCACATGAAAAGTGGCAAAACGTGGACAATGATGCCCTTGGCCAAAACGTGGACAATGATTGCCCTTGGACAATATATTTCCTGTATATATTCAGGAAAAAACGCATACGCCCTTTTTGGCCAACCAAGCAACCTGGAAAAGCAAATCAGCGCTCCAAAAAAGTCTCGCTTCCCAGCGGGCAAAAGGGCCATGCGGAAAAAAGTGTCCAAACCAGAAATGCAGGACCGGCCATGGAGAAATGGGAGCCTTGCTAGGCTGATGGGTGGGATGTAAATTGCCCACAGCCACTCTGGAGAAGTGTACGGTGTGTCCTGAAACATCTAAAAAACACAGCTTGGAGAGCATAGGGCACTTCCACTCATGGGCGTATAAATTGGGAAAACTAAAATTCAGCAAGTCACAGGCACCCCAAAGTTGAGGGCTGCTCTGTTGACAAGAACCCCCACTTCATTACCCCTTCAATATCCTAGGAAAGAGAAAAATGGATAAAGAAGTTGTGGTCCTCATGTACAATGGAATATCACTCAGCCATGAAATCAAAGTCATAAGGCTAGTAGCAGCACGATGAGTGGATTTAGGTACGACGATTCTAAGTGAAATAAGTCACACAGAAAAAGACACTTATCATAAGATATCACTTATAGAGGGAATGTAAAAACCGCTACACTTGAACTGAATTGCAAAACAGAACAGAGTCACACGTTTAGGAAACACACTATGGCTGCTGAACGGGAAAGGAGAGGTGGGGTGATGCATAAAACAAGGGTTTCAAATTAGCTCAGATACCGTTCCATAAACCCAATATGTAAGAGACAAGACCTATTCCTTGCTCAGTGAACTGGACTCAACACCCCCTATTCACCGCACAAGAATATATCTGACTAGTAAGAATCTTCAAACCTATGTATTGATATCTCTCTGTAAGTGAGTCAAGGGGGTGTAAAGCGGCATAAACACAGCCGTGAAAAGCAGCTAAACCCCATTATAAAAATAACTTACTTTTTAAAACCAGTGAAACAAAGACAGTGAAAGAGAGAGAAATTCTTACAAAATTCGTTCAGGGGATGTGATGCAACCTGGATTGACCATATCTAGACCCACAGCTGATTGAGACATAAGGGTGGACACTCTTGGGGCTGAGAGGTTCGGTGAGGTTGGGTGAGCCAACGCAGACCCTTTCAAGTAATACTGCATGGTAGCCATCCCATGGGTCCCAAATCTCCAGGTTCAAGGGCATCTTCCTACATCGAAAACATGCATGAGAAACCCAGAAGATGGTACATCGTGTGATCGGGAAAGGTTTCTAAAACGCATCTCATTTCTCATCTCCTTGGCTCGGGTTCGCCATTCCAGCCGATTTACTAGCCATCTCCCTCCTTGGAGAATCAGCACCTTTAACCTCCTGTTCCGTACAGGTTGCAATTTGTCCTGAGGATGAACGGGAAGAGGGGGAACCAATGAGAAACTAGCTCTAGGGGTTGGGACAGGCACAGGTCACTCTATTTTCCCATCAGGAAGAAGAATTAAGCACAAGCTCAGCCTGCCCCCCAGAAGCAGAAGAGGGCCTGAAGCAATCCTGCGCTTTTGCGGCCAGCTCCCAAAAAAGCGAGTTGAAAAATGGAGCACAGGGGCACTGCAATTCACAAACCTGCAGAGTTTTAAATGATACCTCTCGTCCACAAATATATTAAGGGAAGGCAACGAAGAGGCTTTGAAAACAAGGCAAAATTGCAGGAAACAGATTTCAGGAGGTAGATTCGAATCGCCTTGAAAGCACATGAAAAGCGGCAAAACGTGGACAATGATGCCCTTGGCCAAAAAGGGCGTATGCGTTTTTTCCTGAATATATTCAGGAAAAAACGCATACGCCCTTTTTGGCCAACCAAGCCACCTGGAAAGGCCAATCAGCGCTCCAAAGAAGTCTCGCTTCCCAGCGGGCAAAAGGGCCATGCGGAAAAAAGTGTCCAAACCAGAAATGCAGGACCGGCCATGGAGAAATGGGAGCCTTGCTACGCTGATGGGCGGGATGTAAATTGCCAACAGCCACTCTGGAGAAGTGTACGGTGTGTCCTGAAACATCTAAAAAACACAGCTTGGAGAGCATAGGGCACTTCCCCTCATGGGCGTATAAATTGGGAAAACTAATAATCAGCAAGACACAGGCACCCCAAAGTTGAGGGCTGCTCTGTTGACAAGAACCCCCACTTCATTACACCTTAAATATCCTAGGAAAGAGAAAAGTGGATAACGAAGTTGTGGTCCTCATGTACAATGGAATATCACTCAGCCATGAAATCCACGTCATAAGGCTAGTAGCAGCACGATGAGTGGATTTCGGTACGACGATTCTAAGTGAAATAAGTCACACAGAAAAAGACACTTATCATAAGATATCACTTAGAGAGGGAATGTAAAAACCGCTACACTTGAACTGAATTACAAAACAGAACAGAGTCACACGTTTAGAAAACACACTATGGCTGCTGAACGGGAAAGGTGAGGTGGGGTGATGCATAAAACAAGGGTTTCAAATTAGCTCAGATACCGTTCCATAAACCCAATATGTAGTAGACAAGACCTACTCCTTGCTCAGTGAACTGGACTCAACACCCCCTATTCACCGCACAAGAATATATCTGACTAGTAAGAATCTTCAAACCTATGTATTGATATCTCTCTGTAAGTGAGTCAAAGGGGTATAAAGCGGCATAAACACAGCCGTGAAAAGCAGCTAAACCCCATTATAAAAATACATTACTTTTCAAAACCCGTGAAACAAAGACAGTGAAAGAGAGAGAAATTCTTACAAAATTCGTTCAGGGGCTGTGATGCAACCTGAATTGACCATATCTAGACCCACAGCTGATTGAGACATAAGGGTGGACACTCTTGGGGCTGAGAGGTTTGGTGAGGTTGCGTGAGCCAACGCAGACCCTTTAAAGTAATACTGCATGGTACCCATCCCATGGGTCCCAAATCTCCAGGTTCAAGGGCATCTTCCTACATCGAAAACATGCATGAGAAACCCAGAAGATGGTACACCGTGTGATCGGGAAAGGTTTCTAAAACGCACCTCATTTCTCATCTCCTTGTGCTGGGGTTCGCCATTCCAGCCGATTTAGTAGCCATCTCCCTCCTTGGAGAATCAGCACCTTTAACCTCCTGTTCCGTACAGGTTGCAATTTGTCCTGAGGATGAACGGGAAGAGGGGGAACCAATGAGAGACTAGCTCTAGGGGTTGGGACAGGCACAGGTCACTCTATTTTCCCATCAGGAAGAAGAATTAAGCACAAGCTCAGCCTGCCCCCCAGAAGCAGAAGAGGGCCTGAAGCAATCCTGCGCTTTTGCGGCCAGCTCCCAAAAAAGCGAGTTGAAAAATGGAGCACAGGGGCACTGCAATTCACAAACCTGCAGAGTTTTAAATGATAACTCTCGTCCACAAATATATTAAGGGAAGGCAACGAAGAGGCTTTGAAAACAAGGCAAAATTGCAGGAAACAGATTTCAGGAGGTAGATTCGAATCGCCTTGAAAGCACATGAAAAGCGGGAAAACGTGGACAATGATGCCCTTGGCCAAAAAGGGCGTATGCGTTTTTTCCTGAATATATTCAGGAAAAAACGCATACGCCCTTTTTGGCCAAGCAAGCCACCTGGAAAGGCAAATCAGCGCTCCAAAGAAGTCTCGCTTCCCAGCGGGCAAAAGGGCCATGCGGAAAAAAGTGTCCAAACCAGAAATGCAGGACCGGCCATGGAGAAATGGGAGCCTTGCTACGCTGATGGGCGGGATGTAAATTGCCAACAGCCACTCTGGAGAAGTGTACGGTGTGTCCTGAAACATCTAAAAAACACAGCTTGGAGAGCATAGGGCACTTCCCCTCATGGGCGTATAAATTGGGAAAACTAATAATCAGCAAGACACAGGCACCCCAAAGTTGAGGGCTGCTCTGTTGACAAGAACCCCCACTTCATTACACATTAAATATCCTAGGAAAGAGAAAAGTGGATAACGAAGTTGTGGTCCTCATGTACAATGGAATATCACTCAGCCATGAAATCCACGTCATAAGGCTAGTAGCAGCACGATGAGTGGATTTCGGTACGACGATTCTAAGTGAAATAAGTCACACAGAAAAAGACACTTATCATAAGATATCACTTAGAGAGGGAATGTAAAAACCGCTACACTTGAACTGAATTACAAAACAGAACAGAGTCACACGTTTAGAAAACACACTATGGCTGCTGAACGGGAAAGGTGAGGTGGGGTGATGCATAAAACAAGGGTTTCAAATTAGCTCAGATACCGTTCCATAAACCCAATATGTAGTAGACAAGACCTAATCCTTGCTCAGTGAACTGGACTCAACACCCCCTATTCACCGCACAAGAATATATCTGACTAGTAAGAATCTTCAAACCTATGTATTGATATCTCTCTGTAAGTGAGTCAAAGGGGTATAAAGCGGCATAAACACAGCCGTGAAAAGCAGCTAAACCCCATTATAAAAATACATTACTTTTCAAAACCCGTGAAACAAAGACAGTGAAAGAGAGAGAAATTCTTACAAAATTCGTTCAGGGGCTGTGATGCAACCTGGATTGACCATATCTAGACCCACAGCTGATTGAGACATAAGGGTGGACACTCTTGGGGCTGAGAGGTTTGTTGAGGTTGGGTGAGCCAACGCAGACCCTTTAAAGTAATACTGCATGGTACCCATTCCATGGGTCCCAAATCTCCAGGTTCAAGGGCATCTTCCTACATCGAAAACATGCATGAGAAACCCAGCAGATGGTACACCGTGTGATCGGGAAAGGTTTCTAAAACGCACCTCATTTCTCATCTCCTTGTGCTGGGGTTCGCCATTCCAGCCGCTTTAGTAGCCATCTCCCTCCTTGGAGAATCAGCACCTTTAACCTCCTGTTCCGTACAGGTTGCAATTTGTCCTGAGGTTGAACGGGAAGAGGGGGAACTAATGAGAGACTAGCTCTAGGTGTTGGGACAGGCACAGGTCACTCTATTTTCCCATCAGGAAGAAGAATTAAGCACAAGCTCAGCCTGCCCCCCAGAACCAGAAGAGGGCCTGAAGCAATCCTGTGCTTTTGCGGCCAGCTCCCAAAAAAGCGAGTTGAAAAATGGAGCTCAGGGGCACTGCAATTCACAAACCTGCAGAGTTTTAAATGATAACTCTCGTCCACAAATATATTAAGGGAAGGCAACGAAGAGGCTTTGAAAACAAGGCAGAATTGCAGGAAACAGATTTCAGGAGGTAGATTCGAATCGCCATGAAAGCACATGAAAAGCGGCAAAACGTGGACAATGATGCCCTTGGCCAAAACGTGGACAATGATTGCCCTTGGACAATATATTTCCTGAATATATTCAGGAAAAAACGCATACGCCCTTTTTGGCCAACCAAGCAACCTGGAAAAGCAAATCAGCGCTCCAAAAAAGTCTCGCTTCCCAGCGGGCAAAAGGGCCATGCGGAAAAAGTGTCCAAACCAGAAATGCAGGACCGGCCATGGAGAAATGGGAGCCTTGCTAGGCTGATGGGTGGGATGTAAATTGCCCACAGCCACTCTGGAGAAGTGTACGGTGTGTCCTGAAACATCTAAAAAACACAGCTTGGAGAGCATAGGGCACTTCCACTCATGGGCGTATAAATTGGGAAAACTAAAATTCAGCAAGTCACAGGCACCCCAAAGTTGAGGGCTGCTCTGTTGACAAGAACCCCCACTTCATTACCCCTTCAATATCCTAGGAAAGAGAAAAATGGATAAAGAAGTTGTGGTCCTCATGTACAATGGAATATCACTCAGCCATGAAATCCACGTCATAAGGCTAGTAGCAGCACGATGAGTGGATTTCGGTACGACGATTCTAAGTGAAATAAGTCACACAGAAAAAGACACATATCCTAAGATATCACTTAGAGAGGGAATGTAAAAACCGCTACACTTGAACTGAATTACAAAACAGAACAGAGTCACACGTTTAGGAAACACACTATGGCTGCTGAACGGGAAAGGTGAGGTGGGGTGATGCATAAAACAAGGGTTTCAAATTAGCTCAGATACCGTTCCATAAACCCAATATGTAAGAGACAAGACCTATTCCTTGCTCTGTGAACTGGACTCAACACCCCCTATACACCGCACAAGAATATATCTGACTAGTAAGAATCTTCAAACCTATGTATTGATATCTCTCTGTAAGTGAGTCAAGGGGGTGTAAAGCGGCATAAACACAGCCGTGAAAAGCAGCTAAACCCCATTATAAAAATAACTTACTTTTCAAAACCAGTGAAACAAAGACAGTGAAAGAGAGAGAAATTCTTACAAAATTCGTTCAGGGGCTGTGATGCAACCTGGATTGACCATATCTAGACCCACAGCTGATTGAGACATAAGGGTGGACACTCTTGGGGCTGAGAGGTTCGGTGAGGTTGGGTGAGCCAACGCAGACCCTTTCAAGTAATACAGCATGGTACCCATCCCATGGGTCCCAAATCTCCAGGTTCAAGGGCATCTTCCTACATCGAAAACATGCATGAGAAACCAAGAAGATGGTACACCGTGTGATCGGGAAAGGTTTCTAAAACGCACCTCATTTCTCATCTCCTTGGCTCGGGTTCGCCATTCCAGCCGATTTACTAGCCATCTCCCTCCTTGGAGAATCAGCACCTTTAACCTCCTGTTCCGTACAGGTTGCAATTTGTCCTGAGGATGAACGGGAAGAGGGGGAACCAATGAGAGACTAGCTCTAGGTGTTGGGACAGGCACAGGTCACTCTATTTTCCCATCAGGAAGAAGAATTAAGCACAAGCTCAGCCTGCCCCCCAGAACAAGAAGAGGGCCTGAAGCAATCCTGCGCTTTTGCGGCCAGCTCCCAAAAAAGCGAGTTGAAAATTGGAGCTCAGGGGCACTGCAATTCACAAACCTGCAGAGTTTTAAATGATAACTCTCGTCCACAAATATATTAAGGGATGGCAACGAAGAGGCTTTGAAAACAAGGCAGAATTGCAGGAAACAGATTTCAGGAGGTAGATTCGAATCGCCTTGAAAGCACATGAAAAGCAGCAAAACGTGGACAATGATGCCCTTGGCCAAAAAGGGCGTATGCGTTTTTTCCTGAATATATTCAGGAAAAAACGCATACGCCCTTTTTGGCCAACCAAGCCACCTGGAAAGGCAAATCAGCGCTCCAAAGAAGTCTCGCTTCCAGCGGGCAAAAGGGCCATGCGGAAAAAAGTGTGCAAACCAGAAATGCAGGACCGGCCATGGAGAAATGGGAGCCTTGCGACGCTGATGGGTGGGATGTAAATTGCCCACAGCCACTCTGGAGAAGTGTACGGTGTGTCCTGAAATATCTAAAAAACACAGCTTGGAGAGCATAGGGCACTTCCACTCATGGGCGTATAAATTGGGAAAACTAAAAATCAGCAAGACACAGGCACCCCAAAGTTGAGGGCTGCTCTGTTGACAAGAACCCGCACTTCATTACACCTTCAATATCCTAGGAAAGAGAAAAATGGATAAAGAAGTTGTGGTCCTCATGTACAATGGAATATCACTCAGCCATGAAATCAACTTCATATGGCTAGAAGCAGCACGATGAGAGGATTTAGGTACGACGATTCTAAGTGAAATAAGTCACACAGAAAAAGACACTTATCATAAGATATCACTTATAGAGGGAATGTAAAAACTGCTACACTTGAACTGAATTGCAAAACAGAACAGAGTCACACGTTTAGAAAACACACTATGGCTGCTGAACGGGAAAGGTGAGGTGGGGTGATGCATAAAACAAGGGTTTCAAATTAGCTCAGATACCGTTCCATTAACCCAATATGTAATAGACAAGACCTATTCCTTGCTCAGTGAACTGGACTCAACACCCCCTATTCACCGCACAAGAATATATCTGACTAGTAAGAATCTTCAAACCTATGTATTGATATCTCTCTGTAAGTGAGTCAAGGGGGTGTAAAGCGGCATAAACACAGCCGTGAAAAGCAGCTAAACCCCATTATAAAAATAACTTACTTTTCAAAACCAGTGAAACAAAGACAGTGAAAGAGAGAGAAATTCTTACAAAATTCGTTCAGGGGCTGTGATGCAACCTGGATTGACCATATCTAGACCCACAGCTGATTGAGACATAAGGGTGGACACTCTTGGGGCTGAGAGGTTCGGTGAGGTTGGGTGAGCCAACGCAGACCCTTTCAAGTAATACTGCATGGTACCCATCCCATGGGTCCCAAATCTCCAGGTTCAAGGGCATCTTCCTACATCGAAAACATGCATGAGAAACCCAGAAGATGGTACACCGTGTGATCGGGAAAGGTTTCTAAAACGCACCTCATTTCTCATCTCTTTGGCTCGGGTTCGCCATTCCAGCCGATTTACTAGCCATCTCCCTCCTTGGAGAATCAGCACCTTTAACCTCCTGTTCCGTACAGGTTGCAATTTGTCCTGAGGATGAAGGGGAAAAGTGGGAACCAATGAGAGACTAGCTCTAGGTGTTGGGACAGGCACAGGTCACTCTATTTTCCCATCAGGAAGAAGAATTAAGCACAAGCTCAGCCTGCCCCCCAGAACCAGAAGAGGGCCTGAAGCAATCCTGCACTTTTGCGGCCAGCTCCCAAAAAAGCGAGTTGAAAAATGGAGCTCAGGGGCACTGCAATTCACAAACCTGCAGAGTTTTAAATGATAACTCTCGTCCACAAATATATTAAGGGAAGGCAACGAAGAGGCTTTGAAAACAAGGCAGAATTGCAGGAAACAGATTTCAGGAGGTAGATTCGAATCGCCTTGAAAGCACATGAAAAGCGGCAAAACGTGGACAATGATGCCCTTGGCCAAAAAGGGCGTATGCGTTTTTTCCTGAATATATTCAGGAAAAAACGCATACGCCCTTTTTGGCCAACCAAGCCACCTGGAAAGGCAAATCAGCGCTCCAAAGAAGTCTCGCTTCCCAGCGGGCAAAAGGGCCATGCGGAAAAAAGTGTGCAAACCAGAAATGCAGGACCGGCCATGGAGAAATGGGAGCCTTGCGACGCTGATGGGTGGGATGTAAATTGCCAACAGCCACTCTGGAGAAGTGTACGGTGTGTTCTGAAACATCTAAAAAACACAGCTTGGAGAGCATAGGGCACTTCCACTCATGGGCGTATAAATTGGAAAACTAAAAATCAGCAAGACACAGGCACCCCAAAGTTTAGGGCTGCTCTGTTGACAAGAACCCCCACTTCATTACACCTTAAATATCCTAGGAAAGAGAAAAATGGATAAAGAAGCTGTGGTCCTCATGTACAATGGAATATCACTCAGCCATGAAATCAACGTCATAAGGCTAGTAGCAGCACGATGAGTGGATTTAGGTATGACGATTCTAAGTGAAATAAGTCACACAGAAAAAGACACTTATCATAAGATATCACTTATAGAGGGAATGTAGAAACCGCTACACTTGAACTGAATTGCAAAACAGAACAGAGTCACAAGTTTAGGAAACACACTATGGCTGCTGAACGGGAAAGGTGAGGTGGGGTGATGCATAAAACAAGGGTTTCAAATTAGCTCAGATACCGTTCCATAAACCCAATATGTAATAGACAAGACCTATTCCTTGCTCAGTGAACTGGACTCAACACCCCCTATTCACCGCACAAGAATATATCTGACTAGTAAGAATCTTCAAACCTATGTATTGATATCTCTCTGTAAGTGAGTCAAGGGGGTGTAAAGCGGCATAAACACAGCCGTGAAAAGCAGCTAAACCCCATTATAAAAATAAATTACTTTTCAAAACCCGTGAAACAAAGACAGTGAAAGAGAGAGAAATTCTTACAAAATTCGTTCAGGGGCTGTGATGCAACCTGGATTGACCATATCTAGACCCACAGCTGATTGAGACATAAGGGTGGACACTCTTGGGGCTGAGAGGTTCGGTGAGGTTGGGTGAGCCAACGCAGACCCTTTCAAGTAATACTGCATGGTAGCCATCCCATGGGTCCCAAATCTCCAGGTTCAAGGGCATCTTCCTACATCGAAAACATGCATGAGAAACCCAGAAAATGGTACACCGTGTGATCGGGAAAGGTTTCTAAAACGCACCTCATTTCTCATCTCCTTTGCTCGGGTTCGCCATTCCAGTCGATTTACTAGCCATCTCCCACCTTGGAGAATCAGCACCTTTAACCTCCTGTTCCGTACAGGTTGCAATTTGTCCTGAGGATGAAGGGGAAAAGGGGGAACCAATGAGAGACTAGCTCTAGGTGTTGGGACAGGCACAGGTCACTCTATTTTCCCATCAGGAAGAAGAATTAAGCACAAGCTCAGCCTGCCCCCCAGAACCAGAAGAGGGCCTGAAGCAATCCTGCGCTTTTGCGGCCAGCTCCCAAAAAAGCGAGTTGAAAAATGGAGCTCAGGGGCACTGCAATTCACAAACCTGCAGAGTTTTAAATGATAACTCTCGTCCACAAATATATTAAGGGAAGGCAACGAAGAGGCTTTGAAAACAAGGCAGAATTGCAGGAAACAGATTTCAGGAGGTAGATTCGAATCGCCTTGAAAGCACATGAAAAGCGGCAAAACGTGGACAATGATGCCCTTGGCCATAAAGGGCGTATGCGTTTTTTCCTGAATATATTCAGGAAAAAACGCATACGCCCTTTTTGGCCAACCAAGCCACCTGGAAAGGCAAATCAGCGCTCCAAAGAAGTCTCGCTTCCCAGCGGGCAAAAGGGCCATGCGGAAAAAAGTGTGCAAACCAGAAATGCAGGACCGGCCATGGAGAAATGGGAGCCTTGCGACGCTGATGGGTGGGATGTAAATTGCCCACAGCCACTCTGGAGAAGTGTACGGTGTGTCCTGAAATATCTAAAAAACACAGCTTGGAGAGCATAGGGCACTTCCACTCATGGGCGTATAAATTGGGAAAACTAAAAATCAGCAAGACACAGGCACCCCAAAGTTGAGGGCTGCTCTGTTGACAAGAACCCGCACTTCATTACACCTTCAATATCCTAGGAAAGAGAAAAATGGATAAAGAAGTTGTGGTCCTCATGTACAATGGAATATCACTCAGCCATGAAATCAACTTCATATGGCTAGAAGCAGCACGATGAGAGGATTTAGGTACGACGATTCTAAGTGAAATAAGTCACACAGAAAAAGACACTTATCATAAGATATCACTTATAGAGGGAATGGAAAAACCGCTACACTTGAACTGAATTGCAAAACAGAACAGAGTCACACGTTTAGAAAACACACTATGGCTGCTGAACGGGAAAGGTGAGGTGGGGTGATGCATAAAACAAGGGTTTCAAATTAGCTCAGATACCGTTCCATTAACCCAATATGTAATAGACAAGACCTATTCCTTGCTCAGTGAACTGGACTCAACACCCCCTATTCACCGCACAAGAATATATCTGACTAGTAAGAATCTTCAAACCTATGTATTGATATCTCTGTGTAAGTGAGTCAAGGGGGTGTAAAGCGGCATAAACACAGCCGTGAAAAGCAGCTAAACCCCATTATAAAAATAAATTACTTTTCAAAACCCGTGAAACAAAGACAGTGAAAGAGAGAGAAATTCTTACAAAATTCGTTCAGGGGCTGTGATGCAACCTGGATTGACCATATCTAGACCCACAGCTGATTGAGACATAAGGGTGGACACTCTTGGGGCTGAGAGGTTCGGTGAGGTTGGGTGAGCCAACGCAGACCCTTTCAAGTAATACTGCATGGTAGCCATCCCATGGGTCCCAAATCTCCAGGTTCAAGGGCATCTTCCTACATCGAAAACATGCATGAGAAACCCAGAAAATGGTACACCGTGTGATCGGGAAAGGTTTCTAAAACGCACCTCATTTCTCATCTCCTTTGCTCGGGTTCGCCATTCCAGTCGATTTACTAGCCATCTCCCACCTTGGAGAATCAGCACCTTTAACCTCCTGTTCCGTACAGGTTGCAATTTGTCCTGAGGATGAAGGGGAAAAGGGGGAACCAATGAGAGACTAGCTCTAGGTGTTGGGACAGGCACAGGTCACTCTATTTTCCCATCAGGAAGAAGAATTAAGCACAAGCTCAGCCTGCCCCCCAGAACCAGAAGAGGGCCTGAAGCAATCCTGCGCTTTTGCGGCCAGCTCCCAAAAAAGCGAGTTGAAAAATGGAGCTCAGGGGCACTGCAATTCACAAACCTGCAGAGTTTTAAATGATAACTCTCGTCCACAAATAGATTAAGGGAAGGCAACGAAGAGGCTTTGAAAACAAGGCAGAATTGCAGGAAACAGATTTCAGGAGGTAGATTCGAATCGCCTTGAAAGCACATGAAAAGCGGCAAAACGTGGACAATGATGCCCTTGGCCATAAAGGGCGTATGCGTTTTTTCCTGAATATATTCAGGAAAAAACGCATACGCCCTTTTTGGCCAACCAAGCCACCTGGAAAGGCAAATCAGCGCTCCAAAGAAGTCTCGCTTCCCAGCGGGCAAAAGGGCCATGCGGAAAAAAGTGTCCAAACCAGAAATGCAGGACCGGCCATGGAGAAATGGGAGCCTTGCGACGCTGATGGGTGGGATGTAAATTGCCCACAGCCACTCTGGAGAAGTGTACGGTGTGTCCTGAAATATCTAAAAAACACAGCTTGGAGAGCATAGGGCACTTCCACTCATGGGCGTATAAATTGGGAAAACTAAAAATCAGCAAGACACAGGCACCCCAAAGTTGAGGGCTGCTCTGTTGACAAGAACCCGCACTTCATTACACCTTCAATATCCTAGGAAAGAGAAAAATGGATAAAGAAGTTGTGGTCCTCATGTACAATGGAATATCACTCAGCCATGAAATCAACTTCATATGGCTAGAAGCAGCACGATGAGAGGATTTAGGTACGACGATTCTAAGTGAAATAAGTCACACAGAAAAAGACACTTATCATAAGATATCACTTATAGAGGGAATGTAAAAACTGCTACACTTGAACTGAATTGCAAAACAGAACAGAGTCACACGTTTAGAAAACACACTATGGCTGCTGAACGGGAAAGGTGAGGTGGGGTGATGCATAAAACAAGGGTTTCAAATTAGCTCAGATACCGTTCCATTAACCCAATATGTAATAGACAAGACCTATTCCTTGCTCAGTGAACTGGACTCAACACCCCCTATTCACCGCACAAGAATATATCTGACTAGTAAGAATCTTCAAACCTATGTATTGATATCTCTCTGTAAGTGAGTCAAGGGGGTGTAAAGCGGCATAAACACAGCCGTGAAAAGCAGCTAAACCCCATTATAAAAATAACTTACTTTTCAAAACCAGTGAAACAAAGACAGTGAAAGAGAGAGAAATTCTTACAAAATTCGTTCAGGGGCTGTGATGCAACCTGGATTGACCATATCTAGACCCACAGCTGATTGAGACATAAGGGTGGACACTCTTGGGGCTGAGAGGTTCGGTGAGGTTGGGTGAGCCAACGCAGACCCTTTCAAGTAATACTGCATGGTACCCATCCCATGGGTCCCAAATCTCCAGGTTCAAGGGCATCTTCCTACATCGAAAACATGCATGAGAAACCCAGAAGATGGTACACCGTGTGATCGGGAAAGGTTTCTAAAACGCACCTCATTTCTCATCTCTTTGGCTCGGGTTCGCCATTCCAGCCGATTTACTAGCCATCTCCCTCCTTGGAGAATCAGCACCTTTAACCTCCTGTTCCGTACAGGTTGCAATTTGTCCTGAGGATGAAGGGGAAAAGTGGGAACCAATGAGAGACTAGCTCTAGGTGTTGGGACAGGCACAGGTCACTCTATTTTCCCATCAGGAAGAAGAATTAAGCACAAGCTCAGCCTGCCCCCCAGAACCAGAAGAGGGCCTGAAGCAATCCTGCACTTTTGCGGCCAGCTCCCAAAAAAGCGAGTTGAAAAATGGAGCTCAGGGGCACTGCAATTCACAAACCTGCAGAGTTTTAAATGATAACTCTCGTCCACAAATATATTAAGGGAAGGCAACGAAGAGGCTTTGAAAACAAGGCAGAATTGCAGGAAACAGATTTCAGGAGGTAGATTCGAATCGCCTTGAAAGCACATGAAAAGCGGCAAAACGTGGACAATGATGCCCTTGGCCAAAAAGGGCGTATGCGTTTTTTCCTGAATATATTCAGGAAAAAACGCATACGCCCTTTTTGGCCAACCAAGCCACCTGGAAAGGCAAATCAGCGCTCCAAAGAAGTCTCGCTTCCCAGCGGGCAAAAGGGCCATGCGGAAAAAAGTGTGCAAACCAGAAATGCAGGACCGGCCATGGAGAAATGGGAGCCTTGCGACGCTGATGGGTGGGATGTAAATTGCCAACAGCCACTCTGGAGAAGTGTACGGTGTGTTCTGAAACATCTAAAAAACACAGCTTGGAGAGCATAGGGCACTTCCACTCATGGGCGTATAAATTGGAAAACTAAAAATCAGCAAGACACAGGCACCCCAAAGTTTAGGGCTGCTCTGTTGACAAGAACCCCCACTTCATTACACCTTAAATATCCTAGGAAAGAGAAAAATGGATAAAGAAGCTGTGGTCCTCATGTACAATGGAATATCACTCAGCCATGAAATCAACGTCATAAGGCTAGTAGCAGCACGATGAGTGGATTTAGGTATGACGATTCTAAGTGAAATAAGTCACACAGAAAAAGACACTTATCCTAAGATATCACTTATAGAGGGAATGTAGAAACCGCTACACTTGAACTGAATTGCAAAACAGAACAGAGTCACACGTTTAGGAAACACACTATGGCTGCTGAACGGGAAAGGTGAGGTGGGGTGATGCATAAAACAAGGGTTTCAAATTAGCTCAGATACCGTTCCATAAACCCAATATGTAATAGACAAGACCTATTCCTTGCTCAGTGAACTGGACTCAACACCCCCTATTCACCGCACAAGAATATATCTGACTAGTAAGAATCTTCAAACCTATGTATTGATATCTCTCTGTAAGTGAGTCAAGGGGGTGTAAAGCGGCATAAACACAGCCGTGAAAAGCAGCTAAACCCCATTATAAAAATAAATTACTTTTCAAAACCCGTGAAACAAAGACAGTGAAAGAGAGAGAAATTCTTACAAAATTCGTTCAGGGGCTGTGATGCAACCTGGATTGACCATATCTAGACCCACAGCTGATTGAGACATAAGGGTGGACACTCTTGGGGCTGAGAGGTTCGGTGAGGTTGGGTGAGCCAACGCAGACCCTTTCAAGTAATACTGCATGGTAGCCATCCCATGGGTCCCAAATCTCCAGGTTCAAGGGCATCTTCCTACATCGAAAACATGCATGAGAAACCCAGAAAATGGTACACCGTGTGATCGGGAAAGGTTTCTAAAACGCACCTCATTTCTCATCTCCTTTGCTCGGGTTCGCCATTCCAGTCGATTTACTAGCCATCTCCCACCTTGGAGAATCAGCACCTTTAACCTCCTGTTCCGTACAGGTTGCAATTTGTCCTGAGGATGAAGGGGAAAAGGGGGAACCAATGAGAGACTAGCTCTAGGTGTTGGGACAGGCACAGGTCACTCTATTTTCCCATCAGGAAGAAGAATTAAGCACAAGCTCAGCCTGCCCCCCAGAACCAGAAGAGGGCCTGAAGCAATCCTGCGCTTTTGCGGCCAGCTCCCAAAAAAGCGAGTTGAAAAATGGAGCTCAGGGGCACTGCAATTCACAAACCTGCAGAGTTTTAAATGATAACTCTCGTCCACAAATATATTAAGGGAAGGCAACGAAGAGGCTTTGAAAACAAGGCAGAATTGCAGGAAACAGATTTCAGGAGGTAGATTCGAATCGCCTTGAAAGCACATGAAAAGCGGCAAAACGTGGACAATGATGCCCTTGGCCATAAAGGGCGTATGCGTTTTTTCCTGAATATATTCAGGAAAAAACGCATACGCCCTTTTTGGCCAACCAAGCCACCTGGAAAGGCAAATCAGCGCTCCAAAGAAGTCTCGCTTCCCAGCGGGCAAAAGGGCCATGCGGAAAAAAGTGTCCAAACCAGAAATGCAGGACCGGCCATGGAGAAATGGGAGCCTTGCGACGCTGATGGGTGGGATGTAAATTGCCCACAGCCACTCTGGAGAAGTGTACGGTGTGTCCTGAAATATCTAAAAAACACAGCTTGGAGAGCATAGGGCACTTCCACTCATGGGCGTATAAATTGGGAAAACTAAAAATCAGCAAGACACAGGCACCCCAAAGTTGAGGGCTGCTCTGTTGACAAGAACCCGCACTTCATTACACCTTCAATATCCTAGGAAAGAGAAAAATGGATAAAGAAGTTGTGGTCCTCATGTACAATGGAATATCACTCAGCCATGAAATCAACTTCATATGGCTAGAAGCAGCACGATGAGAGGATTTAGGTACGACGATTCTAAGTGAAATAAGTCACACAGAAAAAGACACTTATCATAAGATATCACTTATAGAGGGAATGTAAAAACTGCTACACTTGAACTGAATTGCAAAACAGAACAGAGTCACACGTTTAGAAAACACACTATGGCTGCTGAACGGGAAAGGTGAGGTGGGGTGATGCATAAAACAAGGGTTTCAAATTAGCTCAGATACCGTTCCATTAACCCAATATGTAATAGACAAGACCTATTCCTTGCTCAGTGAACTGGACTCAACACCCCCTATTCACCGCACAAGAATATATCTGACTAGTAAGAATCTTCAAACCTATGTATTGATATCTCTCTGTAAGTGAGTCAAGGGGGTGTAAAGCGGCATAAACACAGCCGTGAAAAGCAGCTAAACCCCATTATAAAAATAACTTACTTTTCAAAACCAGTGAAACAAAGACAGTGAAAGAGAGAGAAATTCTTACAAAATTCGTTCAGGGGCTGTGATGCAACCTGGATTGACCATATCTAGACCCACAGCTGATTGAGACATAAGGGTGGACACTCTTGGGGCTGAGAGGTTCGGTGAGGTTGGGTGAGCCAACGCAGACCCTTTCAAGTAATACTGCATGGTACCCATCCCATGGGTCCCAAATCTCCAGGTTCAAGGGCATCTTCCTACATCGAAAACATGCATGAGAAACCCAGAAGATGGTACACCGTGTGATCGGGAAAGGTTTCTAAAACGCACCTCATTTCTCATCTCTTTGGCTCGGGTTCGCCATTCCAGCCGATTTACTAGCCATCTCCCTCCTTGGAGAATCAGCACCTTTAACCTCCTGTTCCGTACAGGTTGCAATTTGTCCTGAGGATGAAGGGGAAAAGTGGGAACCAATGAGAGACTAGCTCTAGGTGTTGGGACAGGCACAGGTCACTCTATTTTCCCATCAGGAAGAAGAATTAAGCACAAGCTCAGCCTGCCCCCCACAACCAGAAGAGGGCCTGAAGCAATCCTGCACTTTTGCGGCCAGCTCCCAAAAAAGCGAGTTGAAAAATGGAGCTCAGGGGCACTGCAATTCACAAACCTGCAGAGTTTTAAATGATAACTCTCGTCCACAAATATATTAAGGGAAGGCAACGAAGAGGCTTTGAAAACAAGGCAGAATTGCAGGAAACAGATTTCAGGAGGTAGATTCGAATCGCCTTGAAAGCACATGAAAAGCGGCAAAACGTGGACAATGATGCCCTTGGCCAAAAAGGGCGTATGCGTTTTTTCCTGAATATATTCAGGAAAAAACGCATACGCCCTTTTTGGCCAACCAAGCCACCTGGAAAGGCAAATCAGCGCTCCAAAGAAGTCTCGCTTCCCAGCGGGCAAAAGGGCCATGCGGAAAAAAGTGTGCAAACCAGAAATGCAGGACCGGCCATGGAGAAATGGGAGCCTTGCGACGCTGATGGGTGGGATGTAAATTGCCAACAGCCACTCTGGAGAAGTGTACGGTGTGTTCTGAAACATCTAAAAAACACAGCTTGGAGAGCATAGGGCACTTCCACTCATGGGCGTATAAATTGGAAAACTAAAAATCAGCAAGACACAGGCACCCCAAAGTTTAGGGCTGCTCTGTTGACAAGAACCCCCACTTCATTACACCTTAAATATCCTAGGAAAGAGAAAAATGGATAAAGAAGCTGTGGTCCTCATGTACAATGGAATATCACTCAGCCATGAAATCAACGTCATAAGGCTAGTAGCAGCACGATGAGTGGATTTAGGTATGACGATTCTAAGTGAAATAAGTCACACAGAAAAAGACACTTATCCTAAGATATCACTTATAGAGGGAATGTAGAAACCGCTACACTTGAACTGAATTGCAAAACAGAACAGAGTCACACGTTTAGGAAACACACTATGGCTGCTGAACGGGAAAGGTGAGGTGGGGTGATGCATAAAACAAGGGTTTCAAATTAGCTCAGATACCGTTCCATAAACCCAATATGTAATAGACAAGACCTATTCCTTGCTCAGTGAACTGGACTCAACACCCCCTATTCACCGCACAAGAATATATCTGACTAGTAAGAATCTTCAAACCTATGTATTGATATCTCTCTGTAAGTGAGTCAAGGGGGTGTAAAGCGGCATAAACACAGCCGTGAAAAGCAGCTAAACCCCATTATAAAAATAAATTACTTTTCAAAACCCGTGAAACAAAGACAGTGAAAGAGAGAGAAATTCTTACAAAATTCGTTCAGGGGCTGTGATGCAACCTGGATTGACCATATCTAGACCCACAGCTGATTGAGACATAAGGGTGGACACTCTTGGGGCTGAGAGGTTCGGTGAGGTTGGGTGAGCCAACGCAGACCCTTTCAAGTAATACTGCATGGTAGCCATCCCATGGGTCCCAAATCTCCAGGTTCAAGGGCATCTTCCTACATCGAAAACATGCATGAGAAACCCAGAAAATGGTACACCGTGTGATCGGGAAAGGTTTCTAAAACGCACCTCATTTCTCATCTCCTTTGCTCGGGTTCGCCATTCCAGTCGATTTACTAGCCATCTCCCACCTTGGAGAATCAGCACCTTTAACCTCCTGTTCCGTACAGGTTGCAATTTGTCCTGAGGATGAAGGGGAAAAGGGGGAACCAATGAGAGACTAGCTCTAGGTGTTGGGACAGGCACAGGTCACTCTATTTTCCCATCAGGAAGAAGAATTAAGCACAAGCTCAGCCTGCCCCCCAGAACCAGAAGAGGGCCTGAAGCAATCCTGCGCTTTTGCGGCCAGCTCCCAAAAAAGCGAGTTGAAAAATGGAGCTCAGGGGCACTGCAATTCACAAACCTGCAGAGTTTTAAATGATAACTCTCGTCCACAAATATATTAAGGGAAGGCAACGAAGAGGCTTTGAAAACAAGGCAGAATTGCAGGAAACAGATTTCAGGAGGTAGATTCGAATCGCCTTGAAAGCACATGAAAAGCGGCAAAACGTGGACAATGATGCCCTTGGCCATAAAGGGCGTATGCGTTTTTTCCTGAATATATTCAGGAAAAAACGCATACGCCCTTTTTGGCCAACCAAGCCACCTGGAAAGGCAAATCAGCGCTCCAAAGAAGTCTCGCTTCCCAGCGGGCAAAAGGGCCATGCGGAAAAAAGTGTCCAAACCAGAAATGCAGGACCGGCCATGGAGAAATGGGAGCCTTGCGACGCTGATGGGTGGGATGTAAATTGCCCACAGCCACTCTGGAGAAGTGTACGGTGTGTCCTGAAATATCTAAAAAACACAGCTTGGAGAGCATAGGGCACTTCCACTCATGGGCGTATAAATTGGGAAAACTAAAAATCAGCAAGACACAGGCACCCCAAAGTTGAGGGCTGCTCTGTTGACAAGAACCCGCACTTCATTACACCTTCAATATCCTAGGAAAGAGAAAAATGGATAAAGAAGTTGTGGTCCTCATGTACAATGGAATATCACTCAGCCATGAAATCAACTTCATATGGCTAGAAGCAGCACGATGAGAGGATTTAGGTACGACGATTCTAAGTGAAATAAGTCACACAGAAAAAGACACTTATCATAAGATATCACTTATAGAGGGAATGTAAAAACCGCTACACTTGAACTGAATTGCAAAACAGAACAGAGTCACACGTTTAGAAAACACACTATGGCTGCTGAACGGGAAAGGTGAGGTGGGGTGATGCATAAAACAAGGGTTTCAAATTAGCTCAGATACCGTTCCATTAACCCAATATGTAATAGACAAGACCTATTCCTTGCTCAGTGAACTGGACTCAACACCCCCTATTCACCGCACAAGAATATATCTGACTAGTAAGAATCTTCAAACCTATGTATTGATATCTCTCTGTAAGTGAGTCAAGGGGGTGTAAAGCGGCATAAACACAGCCGTGAAAAGCAGCTAAACCCCATTATAAAAATAAATTACTTTTCAAAACCCGTGAAACAAAGACAGTGAAAGAGAGAGAAATTCTTACAAAATTCGTTCAGGGGCTGTGATGCAACCTGGATTGACCATATCTAGACCCACAGCTGATTGAGACATAAGGGTGGACACTCTTGGGGCTGAGAGGTTCGGTGAGGTTGGGTGAGCCAACGCAGACCCTTTCAAGTAATACTGCATGGTAGCCATCCCATGGGTCCCAAATCTCCAGGTTCAAGGGCATCTTCCTACATCGAAAACATGCATGAGAAACCCAGAAAATGGTACACCGTGTGATCGGGAAAGGTTTCTAAAACGCACCTCATTTCTCATCTCCTTTGCTCGGGTTCGCCATTCCAGTCGATTTACTAGCCATCTCCCACCTTGGAGAATCAGCACCTTTAACCTCCTGTTCCGTACAGGTTGCAATTTGTCCTGAGGATGAAGGGGAAAAGGGGGAACCAATGAGAGACTAGCTCTAGGTGTTGGGACAGGCACAGGTCACTCTATTTTCCCATCAGGAAGAAGAATTAAGCACAAGCTCAGCCTGCCCCCCAGAACCAGAAGAGGGCCTGAAGCAATCCTGCGCTTTTGCGGCCAGCTCCCAAAAAAGCGAGTTGAAAAATGGAGCTCAGGGGCACTGCAATTCACAAACCTGCAGAGTTTTAAATGATAACTCTCGTCCACAAATATATTAAGGGAAGGCAACGAAGAGGCTTTGAAAACAAGGCAGAATTGCAGGAAACAGATTTCAGGAGGTAGATTCGAATCGCCTTGAAAGCACATGAAAAGCGGCAAAACGTGGACAATGATGCCCTTGGCCATAAAGGGCGTATGCGTTTTTTCCTGAATATATTCAGGAAAAAACGCATACGCCCTTTTTGGCCAACCAAGCCACCTGGAAAGGCAAATCAGCGCTCCAAAGAAGTCTCGCTTCCCAGCGGGCAAAAGGGCCATGCGGAAAAAAGTGTCCAAACCAGAAATGCAGGACCGGCCATGGAGAAATGGGAGCCTTGCGACGCTGATGGGTGGGATGTAAATTGCCCACAGCCACTCTGGAGAAGTGTACGGTGTGTCCTGAAATATCTAAAAAACACAGCTTGGAGAGCATAGGGCACTTCCACTCATGGGCGTATAAATTGGGAAAACTAAAAATCAGCAAGACACAGGCACCCCAAAGTTGAGGGCTGCTCTGTTGACAAGAACCCGCACTTCATTACACCTTCAATATCCTAGGAAAGAGAAAAATGGATAAAGAAGTTGTGGTCCTCATGTACAATGGAATATCACTCAGCCATGAAATCAACTTCATATGGCTAGAAGCAGCACGATGAGAGGATTTAGGTACGACGATTCTAAGTGAAATAAGTCACACAGAAAAAGACACTTATCATAAGATATCACTTATAGAGGGAATGTAAAAACCGCTACACTTGAACTGAATTGCAAAACAGAACAGAGTCACACGTTTAGAAAACACACTATGGCTGCTGAACGGGAAAGGTGAGGTGGGGTGATGCATAAAACAAGGGTTTCAAATTAGCTCAGATACCGTTCCATTAACCCAATATGTAATAGACAAGACCTATTCCTTGCTCAGTGAACTGGACTCAACACCCCCTATTCACCGCACAAGAATATATCTGACTAGTAAGAATCTTCAAACCTATGTATTGATATCTCTCTGTAAGTGAGTCAAGGGGGTGTAAAGCGGCATAAACACAGCCGTGAAAAGCAGCTAAACCCCATTATAAAAATAACTTACTTTTCAAAACCCGTGAAACAAAGACAGTGAAAGAGAGAGAAATTCTTACAAAATTCGTTCAGGGGCTGTGATGCAACCTGGATTGACCATATCTAGACCCACAGCTGATTGAGACATAAGGGTGGACACTCTTGGGGCTGAGAGGTTCGGTGAGGTTGGGTGAGCCAACGCAGACCCTTTCAAGTAATACTGCATGGTAGCCATCCCATGGGTCCCAAATCTCCAGGTTCAAGGGCATCTTCCTACGTCGAAAACATGCATGAGAAACTCAGAAGATGGTACACCGTGTGATCGGGAAAGGTTTCTAAAACGCACCTCATTTCTCATCTCCTTTGCTCGGGTTCGCCTTTCCAGCCGATTTACTAGCCATCTCCCACCTTGGAGAATCAGCACCTTTAACCTCCTGTTCCGTACAGGTTGCAATTTGTCCTGAGGATGAAGGGGAAAAGTGGGAACCAATGAGAGACTAGCTCTAGGTGTTGGGACAGGCACAGGTCACTCTATTTTCCCATCAGGAAGAAGAATTAAGCACAAGCTCAGCCTGCCCCCCAGAACCAGAAGAGGGCCTGAAGCAATCCTGCGCTTTTGCGGCCAGCTCCCAAAAAAGCGAGTTGAAAAATGGAGTTCAGGGGCACTGCAATTCACAAACCTGCAGAGTTTTAAATGATAACTCTCGTCCACAAATATATTAAGGGAAGGCAACGAAGAGGCTTTGAAAACAAGGCAGAATTGCAGGAAACAGATTTCAGGAGGTAGATTCGAATCGCCTTGAAAGCACATGAAAAGCGGCAAAACGTGGACAATGATGCCCTTGGCCAAAAAGGGCGTATGCGTTTTTTCCTGAATATATTCAGGAAAAAACGCATACGCCCTTTTTGGCCAACCAAGCCACCTGGAAAGGCAAATCAGCGCTCCAAAGAAGTCTCGCTTCCCAGCGGGCAAAAGGGCCATGCGGAAAAAAGTGTCCAAACCAGAAATGCAGGACCGGCCATGGAGAAATGGGAGCCTTGCTATGCTGATGGGTGGGATGTAAATTGCCAACAGCCACTCTGGAGAAGTGTACGGTGTGTTCTGAAACATCTAAAAAACACAGCTTGGAGAGCATAGGGCACTTCCACTCATGGGCGTATAAATTGGAAAACTAAAAATCAGCAAGACACAGGCACCCCAAAGTTTAGGGCTGCTCTGTTGACAAGAACCCCCACTTCATTACACCTTAAATATCCTAGGAAAGAGAAAAATGGATAAAGAAGTTGTGGTCCTCATGTACAATGGAATATCACTCAGCCATGAAATCAACGTCATAAGGCTAGTAGCAGCACGATGAGTGGATTTAGGTATGACGATTCTAAGTGAAATAAGTCACACAGAAAAAGACACTTATCATAAGATATCACTTATAGAGGGAATGTAGAAACCGCTACACTTGAACTGAATTGCAAAACAGAACAGAGTCACAAGTTTAGGAAACACACTATGGCTGCTGAACGGGAAAGGTGAGGTGGGGTGATGCATAAAACAAGGGTTTCAAATTAGCTCAGATACCGTTCCATAAACCCAATATGTAATAGACAAGACCTATTCCTTGCTCAGTGAACTGGACTCAACACCCCCTATTCACCGCACAAGAATATATCTGACTAGTAAGAATCTTCAAACCTATGTATTGATATCTCTCTGTAAGTGAGTCAAGGGGGTGTAAAGCGGCATAAACACAGCCGTGAAAAGCAGCTAAACCCCATTATAAAAATAAATTACTTTTCAAAACCCGTGAAACAAAGACAGTGAAAGAGAGAGAAATTCTTACAAAATTCGTTCAGGGGCTGTGATGCAACTTGGATTGACCATATCTAGACCCACAGCTGATTGAGACATAAGGGTGGACACTCTTGGGGCTGAGAGGTTTGTTGAGGTTGGGTGAGCCAACGCAGACCCTTTCAAGTAATACTGCATGGTAGCCATCCCATGGGTCCCAAATCTCCAGGTTCAAGGGCATCTTCCTACATCGAAAACATGCATGAGAAACCCAGAAGATGGTACACCGTGTGATCGGGAAAGGTTTCTAAAACGCACCTCATTTCTCATCTCCTTTGTTCGGGTTCGCCTTTGCAGCCGATTTACTAGCCATCTCCCACCTTGGAGAATCAGCACCTTTAACCTCCTGTTCCGTACAGGTTGCAATTTGTCCTGAGGATGAAGGGGAAAAGGGGGAACCAATGAGAGACTAGCTCTAGGTGTTGGGACAGGCACAGGTCACTCTATTTTCCCAGCAGGAAGAAGAATTAAGCACAAGCTCAGCCTGCCCCCAGAACCAGAAGAGGGCCTGAAGCAATCCTGCGCTTTTGCGGCCAGCTCCCAAAAAAGCGAGTTGAAAAATGGAGCTCAGGGGCACTGCAATTCACAAACCTGCAGAGTTTTAAATGATAACTCTCGTCCACAAATATATTAAGGGAAGGCAACGAAGAGGCTTTGAAAACAAGGCAGAATTGCAGGAAACAGATTTCAGGAGGTAGATTCGAATCGCCTTGAAAGCACATGAAAAGCGGCAAAACGTGGACAATGATGCCCTTGGCCAAAAAGGGCGTATGCGTTTTTTCCTGAATATATTCAGGAAAAAACGCATACGCCCTTTTTGGCCAACCAAGCCACCTGGAAAGGCAAATCAGCGCTCCAAAGAAGTCTCGCTTCCCAGCGGGCAAAAGGGCCATGCGGAAAAAAGTGTGCAAACCAGAAATGCAGGACCGGCCATGGAGAAATGGGAGCCTTGCGACGCTGATGGGTGGGATGTAAATTGCCCACAGCCACTCTGGAGAAGTGTACGGTGTGTCCTGTAATATCTTAAAAACACAGCTTGGAGAGCATAGGGCACTTCCACTCATGGGCGTATAAATTGGGAAAAATAAAAATCAGCAAGACACAGGCACCCCAAAGTTGAGGGCTGCTCTGTTGACAAGAACCCGCACTTCATTACACCTTAAATATCCTAGGAAAGAGAAAAATGGATAAAGAAGTTGTGGTCCTCATGTACAATGGAATATCACTCAGCCATGAAATCAACTTCATATGGCTAGAAGCAGCACGATGAGAGGATTTAGGTACGACGATTCTAAGTGAAATAAGTCACACAGAAAAAGACACTTATCATAAGATATCACTTATAGAGGGAATGTAAAAACTGCTACACTTGAACTGAATTGCAAAACAGAACAGAGTCACACGTTTAGAAAACACACTATGGCTGCTGAACGGGAAAGGTGAGGTGGGGTGATGCATAAAACAAGGGTTTCAAATTAGCTCAGATACCGTTCCATTAACCCAATATGTAATAGACAAGACCTATTCCTTGCTCAGTGAACTGGACTCAACACCCCCTATTCACCGCACAAGAATATATCTGACTAGTAAGAATCTTCAAACCTATGTATTGATATCTCTCTGTAAGTGAGTCAAGGGGGTGTAAAGCGGCATAAACACAGCCGTGAAAAGCAGCTAAACCCCATTATAAAAATAAATTACTTTTCAAAACCCGTGAAACAAAGACAGTGAAAGAGAGAGAAATTCTTACAAAATTCGTTCAGGGGCTGTGATGCAACCTGGATTGACCATATCTAGAGAGACAGCTGATTGAGACATAAGGGTGGACACTCTTGGGGCTGAGAGGTTCGGTGAGGTTGGGTGAGCCAACGCAGACCCTTTCAAGTAATACTGCATGGTAGCCATCCCATGGGTCCCAAATCTCCAGGTTCAAGGGCATCTTCCTACGTCGAAAACATGCATGAGAAACTCAGAAGATGGTACACCGTGTGATCGGGAAAGGTTTCTAAAACGCACCTCATTTCTCATCTCCTTTGCTCGGGTTCGCCTTTCCAGCCGATTTACTAGCCATCTCCCACCTTGGAGAATCAGCACCTTTAACCTCCTGTTCCGTACAGGTTGCAATTTGTCCTGAGGATGAAGGGGAAAAGTGGGAACCAATGAGAGACTAGCTCTAGGTGTTGGGACAGGCACAGGTCACTCTATTTTCCCATCAGGAAGAAGAATTAAGCACAAGCTCAGCCTGCCCCCCAGAACCAGAAGAGGGCCTGAAGCAATCCTGCGCTTTTGCGGCCAGCTCCCAAAAAAGCGAGTTGAAAAATGGAGTTCAGGGGCACTGCAATTCACAAACCTGCAGAGTTTTAAATGATAACTCTCGTCCACAAATATATTAAGGGAAGGCAACGAAGAGGCTTTGAAAACAAGGCAGAATTGCAGGAAACAGATTTCAGGAGGTAGATTCGAATCGCCTTGAAAGCACATGAAAAGCGGCAAAACGTGGACAATGATGCCCTTGGCCAAAAAGGGCGTATGCGTTTTTTCCTGAATATATTCAGGAAAAAACGCATACGCCCTTTTTGGCCAACCAAGCCACCTGGAAAGGCAAATCAGCGCTCCAAAGAAGTCTCGCTTCCCAGCGGGCAAAAGGGCCATGCGGAAAAAAGTGTCCAAACCAGAAATGCAGGACCGGCCATGGAGAAATGGGAGCCTTGCTATGCTGATGGGTGGGATGTAAATTGCCAACAGCCACTCTGGAGAAGTGTACGGTGTGTTCTGAAACATCTAAAAAACACAGCTTGGAGAGCATAGGGCACTTCCACTCATGGGCGTATAAATTGGAAAACTAAAAATCAGCAAGACACAGGCACCCCAAAGTTTAGGGCTGCTCTGTTGACAAGAACCCCCACTTCATTACACCTTAAATATCCTAGGAAAGAGAAAAATGGATAAAGAAGTTGTGGTCCTCATGTACAATGGAATATCACTCAGCCATGAAATCAACGTCATAAGGCTAGTAGCAGCACGATGAGTGGATTTAGGTATGACGATTCTAAGTGAAATAAGTCACACAGAAAAAGACACTTATCATAAGATATCACTTATAGAGGGAATGTAGAAACCGCTACACTTGAACTGAATTGCAAAACAGAACAGAGTCACAAGTTTAGGAAACACACTATGGCTGCTGAACGGGAAAGGTGAGGTGGGGTGATGCATAAAACAAGGGTTTCAAATTAGCTCAGATACCGTTCCATAAACCCAATATGTAATAGACAAGACCTATTCCTTGCTCAGTGAACTGGACTCAACACCCCCTATTCACCGCACAAGAATATATCTGACTAGTAAGAATCTTCAAACCTATGTATTGATATCTCTCTGTAAGTGAGTCAAGGGGGTGTAAAGCGGCATAAACACAGCCGTGAAAAGCAGCTAAACCCCATTATAAAAATAAATTACTTTTCAAAACCCGTGAAACAAAGACAGTGAAAGAGAGAGAAATTCTTACAAAATTCGTTCAGGGGCTGTGATGCAACTTGGATTGACCATATCTAGACCCACAGCTGATTGAGACATAAGGGTGGACACTCTTGGGGCTGAGAGGTTTGTTGAGGTTGGGTGAGCCAACGCAGACCCTTTCAAGTAATACTGCATGGTAGCCATCCCATGGGTCCCAAATCTCCAGGTTCAAGGGCATCTTCCTACATCGAAAACATGCATGAGAAACCCAGAAGATGGTACACCGTGTGATCGGGAAAGGTTTCTAAAACGCACCTCATTTCTCATCTCCTTTGTTCGGGTTCGCCTTTGCAGCCGATTTACTAGCCATCTCCCACCTTGGAGAATCAGCACCTTTAACCTCCTGTTCCGTACAGGTTGCAATTTGTCCTGAGGATGAAGGGGAAAAGGGGGAACCAATGAGAGACTAGCTCTAGGTGTTGGGACAGGCACAGGTCACTCTATTTTCCCAGCAGGAAGAAGAATTAAGCACAAGCTCAGCCTGCCCCCAGAACCAGAAGAGGGCCTGAAGCAATCCTGCGCTTTTGCGGCCAGCTCCCAAAAAAGCGAGTTGAAAAATGGAGCTCAGGGGCACTGCAATTCACAAACCTGCAGAGTTTTAAATGATAACTCTCGTCCACAAATATATTAAGGGAAGGCAACGAAGAGGCTTTGAAAACAAGGCAGAATTGCAGGAAACAGATTTCAGGAGGTAGATTCGAATCGCCTTGAAAGCACATGAAAAGCGGCAAAACGTGGACAATGATGCCCTTGGCCAAAAAGGGCGTATGCGTTTTTTCCTGAATATATTCAGGAAAAAACGCATACGCCCTTTTTGGCCAACCAAGCCACCTGGAAAGGCAAATCAGCGCTCCAAAGAAGTCTCGCTTCCCAGCGGGCAAAAGGGCCATGCGGAAAAAAGTGTGCAAACCAGAAATGCAGGACCGGCCATGGAGAAATGGGAGCCTTGCGACGCTGATGGGTGGGATGTAAATTGCCCACAGCCACTCTGGAGAAGTGTACGGTGTGTCCTGTAATATCTTAAAAACACAGCTTGGAGAGCATAGGGCACTTCCACTCATGGGCGTATAAATTGGGAAAAATAAAAATCAGCAAGACACAGGCACCCCAAAGTTGAGGGCTGCTCTGTTGACAAGAACCCGCACTTCATTACACCTTAAATATCCTAGGAAAGAGAAAAATGGATAAAGAAGTTGTGGTCCTCATGTACAATGGAATATCACTCAGCCATGAAATCAACTTCATATGGCTAGAAGCAGCACGATGAGAGGATTTAGGTACGACGATTCTAAGTGAAATAAGTCACACAGAAAAAGACACTTATCATAAGATATCACTTATAGAGGGAATGTAAAAACTGCTACACTTGAACTGAATTGCAAAACAGAACAGAGTCACACATTTAGAAAACACACTATGGCTGCTGAACGGGAAAGGTGAGGTGGGGTGATGCATAAAACAAGGGTTTCAAATTAGCTCAGATACCGTTCCATTAACCCAATATGTAATAGACAAGACCTATTCCTTGCTCAGTGAACTGGACTCAACACCCCCTATTCACCGCACAAGAATATATCTGACTAGTAAGAATCTTCAAACCTATGTATTGATATCTCTCTGTAAGTGAGTCAAGGGGGTGTAAAGCGGCATAAACACAGCCGTGAAAAGCAGCTAAACCCCATTATAAAAATAAATTACTTTTCAAAACCCGTGAAACAAAGACAGTGAAAGAGAGAGAAATTCTTACAAAATTCGTTCAGGGGCTGTGATGCAACCTGGATTGACCATATCTAGAGAGACAGCTGATTGAGACATAAGGGTGGACACTCTTGGGGCTGAGAGGTTCGGTGAGGTTGGGTGAGCCAACGCAGACCCTTTCAAGTAATACTGCATGGTAGCCATCCCATGGGTCCCAAATCTCCAGGTTCAAGGGCATCTTCCTACATCGAAAACATGCATGAGAAACCCAGAAGATGGTACACCGTGTGATCGGGAAAGGTTTCTAAAACGCACCTCATTTCTCATCTCCTTTGCTCGGGTTCGCCTTTCCAGCCGATTTACTAGCCATCTCCCACCTTGGAGAATCAGCACCTTTAACCTCCTGTTCCGTACAGGTTGCAATTTGTCCTGAGGATGAAGGGGAAAAGGGGGAACCAATGAGAGACTAGCTCTAGGTGTTGGGACAGGCACAGGTCACTCTATTTTCCCATCAGGAAGAAGAATTAAGCACAAGCTCAGCCTGCCCCCCAGAACCAGAAGAGGGCCTGAAGCAATCCTGCGCTTTTGCGGCCAGCTCCCAAAAAAGCGAGTTGAAAAATGGAGCTCAGGGGCACTGCAATTCACAAACCTGCAGAGTTTTAAATGATAACTCTCGTCCACAAATATATTAAGGGAAGGCAACGAAGAGGCTTTGAAAACAAGGCAGAATTGCAGGAAACAGATTTCAGGAGGTAGATTCGAATCGCCTTGAAAGCACATGAAAAGCGGCAAAACGTGGACAATGATGCCCTTGGCCAAAAAGGGCGTATGCGTTTTTTCCTGAATATATTCAGGAAAAAACGCATACGCTGTTTTTGGCCAACCAAGCCACCTGGAAAGGCAAATCAGCGCTCCAAAGAACTCTCGCTTCCCAGCGGGCAAAAGGGCCATGCGGAAAAAAGTGTGCAAACCAGAAATGCAGGACCGGCCATGGAGAAATGGGAGCCTTGCGACGCTGATGGGTGGGATGTAAATTGCCAACAGCCACTCTGGAGAAGTGTACGGTGTGTTCTGAAACATCTAAAAAACACAGCTTGGAGAGCATAGGGCACTTCCACTCATGGGCGTATAAATTGGGAAAACTAAAAATCAGCAAGACACAGGCACCCCAAAGTTTAGGGCTGCTCTGTTGACAAGAACCCCCACTTCATTACACCTTAAATATCCTAGGAAAGAGAAAAATGGATAAAGAAGTTGTGGTCCTCATGTACAATGGAATATCACTCAGCCATGAAATCAACTTCATAAGGCTAGAAGCAGCACGATGAGAGGATTTAGGTACGACGATTCTAAGTGAAATAAGTCACACAGAAAAAGACACTTATCATAAGATATCACTTATAGAGGGAATGTAGAAACCGCTACACTTGAACTGAATTGCAAAACAGAACAGAGTCACAAGTTTAGGAAACACACTATGGCTGCTGAACGGGAAAGGTGAGGTGGGGTGATGCATAAAACAAGGGTTTCAAATTAGCTCAGATACCGTTCCATAAACCCAATATGTAAGAGACAAGAGCTATTCCTTTTTCAGTGAACTGGACTCAACGCCCCCTATTCACCGCACAAGAATATATCTGACTAGTAAGAATCTTCAAACCTATGTATTGATATCACTCTGTAAGTGAGTCAAGGGGGTGTAAAGCGGCATAAACACAGCCGTGAAAAGCAGCTAAACCCCATTATAAAAATAAATTACTTTTCAAAACCAGTGAAACAAAGACAGTGAAAGAGAGAGAAATTCTTACAAAATTCGTTCAGGGGCTGTGATGCAACCTGGAATGACCATATCTAGACCCACAGCTGATTGAGACATAAGGGTGGACACTCTTGGGGCTGAGAGTTTCGCTGAGGTTGGGTGAGCCAACGCAGACCCTTTCAAGTAATACTGCATGGTAGCCATCCCATGGGTCCCAAATCTGCAGGTTCAAGGGCATCTTCCTACATCGAAAACATGCATGAGAAACCCAGAAGATGGTACACCGTGGATCGGGAAAGGTTTCTAAAACGAACCTCATTTCTCATCTCCTTGGCTCGGGTTCGCCATTCCAGTCGATTTACTAGCCATCTCCCAACTTGGAGAATCAGCACCTTTAACCTCCTGTTCCGTACAGGTTTCAATTTGTCCTGAGGATGAAGGGGAAAAGGGGGAACCAATGAGAGACTAGCTCTAGGTGTTGGGACAGGCACAGGTCACTCTATTTTCCCATCAGGAAGAAGAATTAAGCACAAGCTTAGCCTGTCCCCCAGAACCAGAAGAGGGCCTGAAGTAATCCTGCGCTTTTGCGGCCAGCTCCCAAAAAAGCGAGTTGAAAAATGGAGCTCAGGGGCACTGCAATTCACAAACCCGCAGAGTTTTAAATGATACCTTTCGTCCACAAATATATTAAGGGAAGGCAACGAAGAGGCTTTGAAAGCAAGGCAGAATTGCAGGAAACTGATTTCAGGAGGTAGATTCGAAGCACCTTGAAAGCACATGAAAAGCGGCCAAACGTGGACAATGATGCCCTTGGCCAAAAGGGGCGTATGCGTTTTTTCCTGAATATATTCAGGAAAAAACGCATACGCCCCTTTTGGCCAACCAAGCAACCTGGAAAGGCAAATCAGCGCTCCAAAGAAGTCTCGCTTCCCAGCGGGCAAAAGGGCCATGCGGAAAAAAGTGTCCAAACCAGAAATGCAGGACCGGCCATGGAGAAATGGGAGCCTTGCTACGCTGATGGGTGGGATGTAAATTGCCAACAGCCACTCTGGAGAAGTGTACGGTGTGTTCTGAAACATCTAAAAAACACAGCTTGGAGAGCATAGGGCACTTCCACTCATGGGCGTATAAATTGGGAAAACTAAAAATCAGCAAGACACAGGCACCCCAAAGTTTAGGGCTGCTCTGTTGACAAGAACCCCCACTTCATTACCCCTTCAATATCCTAGGAAAGAGAAAAATGGATAAAGAAGTTGTGGTCCTCATGTACAATGGAATATTACTCAGCCATGAAATCAACGTCATAAGGCTAGTAGCAGCATGATGAGTGGATTTAGGTACGACGATTCTAAGTGAAATAAGTCACACAGAAAAAGACACTTATCATAAGATATCACTTATAGAGGGAATGTAAAAACCGCTACACTTGAAATGAATTGCAAAACAGAACAGAGTCACACGTTTAGAAAACACACTATGGCTGCTGAATGGGAAAGGTGAGGTGGGGTGATGCATAAAACAAGGGTTTCAAATTAGCTCAGATACCGTTCCATAAACCCAATATGTAATAGACAAGACCTATTCCTTGCTCAGTGAACTGGACTCAACACCCCCTCTTCACCGCACAAGAATATATCTGACTAGTAAGAATCTTCAAACCTATGTATTGATATCTCTTTGTAAGTGAGTCAAGGGGCTGTAAAGCGGCCTAAACACAGCCGTGAATAGCAGCTAAACCCCATTATAAAAATAAATTACTTTTAAAAACCAGTGAAACAAAGACAGTGAAAGAGAGAGAAATTCTTACAAAATTCGTTCAGGGGCTGTGATGCAACCTGGATTGACCATATCTAGACCCACAGCTGATTGAGACATAAGGGTGGACACTCTTGGGGCTGAGAGGTTCGGTGAGGTTGGGTGAGCCAACGCAGACCCTTTCAAGTAATACTGCATGGTACCCAAACCATGGGTCCCAAATCTCCAGGTTCAAGGGCATCTTCCTACATCGAAAACATGCATGAGAAACCCAGAAGATGGTACACCATGTGATCGGGAAAGGTTTCTGAAACGCACCTCATTTCTCATCTCCTTTGCTCGGGTTCGCCATTCCAGCCGATTTACTAGCCATCTCCCTCCTTGGAGAATCAGCACCTTTAACCTCCTGTTCCGTACAGGTTGCAATTTGTCCTGAGGCTGAAGGGGAAGAGGGGGAACCAATGAGAGACTAGCTCTAGGTGTTGGGACAGGCACGGGTCACTCTATTTTCCCATCAGGAAGAAGAATTAAGCACAAGCTCAGCCTGCCCCCCAGAACCAGAAGAGGGCCTGAAGCAATCCTGCGCTTTTGCGGCCAGCTCCCCAAAAACCGAGTTGAAAAATGGAGCTCAGGGGCCCTGCAATTCACAAACCTGCAGAGTTTTAAATGACACCTCTCGTCCACAAATATATTAAGGGAAGGCAACGAAGAGGCTTTGAAAGCAAGGCAGAATTGCAGGAAACAGTTTTCAGGAGGTAGATTCGAATCGCCTTGAAAGCACATGAAAAGCGGCAAAACGTGGACAATGATGCCCTTGGCCAAAAAGGGCGTATGCGTTTTTTCCTGAATATATTCATGAAAAAACGCATACGCCCTTTTTGGCCAACCAAGCAACCTGGAAAGGCAAATCAGCGCTCCAAAGAAGTCTCGCTTCCCAGCGGGCAAAAGGGCCATGCGGAAAAAAGTGTCCAAACCAGAAACGCAGGACCGGCCATGGAGAAATGGGAGCCTTGCTACGCTGATGGGTGGGATGTAAATTGCCAACAGCCACTCTGGAGAAGTGTACGGTGTGTTCTGAAACATCTAAAAAACACAGCTTGGAGAGCATAGGGCACTTCCACTCATGGGCGTATAAATTGGGAAAACTAAAAATCAGCAAGACACAGGCACCTCAAAGTTTAGGGCTGCTCTGTTGACAAGAACCCCCACTTCATTATACCTTAAATAGCCTAGGAAAGAGAAAAATGGATAAAGAAGTTGTGGTCCTCATGTACAATGGAATATCACTCAGCCATGAAATCAACGTCATAAGGCTAGTAGCAGCACGATGAGTGGATTTAGGTACGACGATTCTAAGTGAAATAAGTCACACAGAAAAAGACACTTATCATAAGATATCACTTATAGAGGGAATGTAAAAACCGCTACACTTGAACTGAATTGGAAAACAGAACAGAGTCACACGTTTAGAAAACACACTATGGCTGCTGAACGGGAAAGGTGAGGTGGGGTGATGCATAAAACAAGGGTTTCAAATTAGCTCAGATACCGTTCCATAAAGCCAATATGTAATAGACAAGACCTATTCCTTTTCCAGTGAACTGGACTCAAAACCCCCTATTCACCGCACAAGAATATATCTGACCAATAAGAATCTTCAAACCTATGTATTGATATCTCTCTGTAAGTGAGTCAAGGGGGTGTAAAGCGGCATAAACACAGCCGTGAAAAGCAGCTAAACCCCATTATAAAAATAAATTACTTTTAAAAACCGGTGAAACTAAGACAGTGAAAGAGAGGGAAATTCTTACAAAATTCGTTCAGGGGCTGTGATGCAACCTGGATTGACCATATCTAGACCCACAGCTGATTGAGACATAAGGGTGGACACTCTTGTGGCTGAGAGTTTCGGTGAGGTTGGGTGAGCCAATGCAGACCCTTTCAAGTAATACTGCATGGTACCCATCCCATGGGTCCCAAATCTCCAGGTTCAAGGGCATCTTCCTACATCCAAAACATGCATGAGAAACCCAGAAGATGGTACACCGTGTGATCGGGAAAAGTTTCTGAAACGCACCTCATTTCTCATCTCCTTTGCTCGGGTTCGCCATTCCCTCCGATTTACTAGCCATCTCCCTCCTTGGAGAATCAGCACCTTTAACCTCCTGTTCTGTACAGGTTGCAATTTGTCCTGAGGATGAAGGGGAAGAGGGGGAACCAATGAGAGACTAGCTCTAGGATTTGGGACAGGCACGGGTCACTCTATTTTCCCATCAGGAAGAAGAATTAAGCACAAGCTCAGCCTGCCCCCCAGAACCAGAAGAGGGCCTGAAGCAATCCTGCGCTTTTGCGGCCAGCTCCCAAAAAAGCGAGTTGAAAAATGGAGCTCAGGGGCCCTGCAATTCACAAACCTGCAGAGTTTTAAATGATACCTCTCGTCCACAAATATATTAAGGGAAGGCAACGAAGAGGCCTTGAAAGCAAGGCAGAATTGCAGGAAACAGATTTCAGGAGGTAGATTCGAATCGCCTTGAAAGCACATGAAAAGTGGCAAAACGTGGACAATGATGCCCTTGGCCAAAAAGGGCGTAGGCGTTTTTTCCAATATATTCAGGAAAAAACGCATACGCCCTTTTTGGCCAACCAAGCAACCTGGAAAGGCCAATCAGCGCTCCAAAGAAGTCTCGCTTCCCAGCGGGCAAAAGGGCCATGCGGAAAAAAGTGTCCAAACCAGAAATGCAGGACCGGCCATGGAGAAATGGGAGCCTTGCTACGCTGATGGGTGGGATGTGAATTGCCAACAGCCACTCTGGAGAAGTGTACGGTGTGTTCTGAAACATCTAAAAAACACAGCTTGGAGAGCATAGGGCACTTCCACTCATGGGCGTATAAATTGGGAAAACTAAAAATCAGCAAGACACAGGCACCCCAAAGTTTAGGGCTGCTCTGTTGACAAGAACCCCCACTTCATTACACCTTAAATATCCTAGGAAAGAGAAAAATGGATAAAGAAGTTGTGGTCCTCATGTACAATGAAATATCACTCAGCCATGAAATCCACGTCATAAGGCTAGTAGCAGCACGATGAGTGGATTTAGGTACGACAATTCTAAGTGAAATAAGTCACACAGAAAAAGACACTTATCATAAGATATCACTTATAGAGGGAATGTAAAAACCGCTACACTTGAACTGAATTGCAAAACAGAACAGAGTCACACGTTTAGAAAACACACTATGGCTGCTGAACGGGAAAGGTGAGGTGGGGTGATGCATAAAACAAGGGTTTCAAATTAGCTCAGATACCGTTCCATAAACCCAATATGTAATAGACAAGACCTATTCCTTGCTCAGTGAACTGGACTCAACACCCCCTCTTCACCGCACAAGAATATATCTGACTAGTAAGAATCTTCAAACCTATGTATTGATATCTCTTTGTAAGTGAGTCAAGGGGGTGTAAAGCGGCATAAACACAGCCGTGAAAAGCAGCTAAACCCCATTATAAAAATAAATTACTTTTTAAAACCCGTGAAACAAAGACAGTGAAAGAGAGAGAAATTCTTACAAAATTCGTTCAGGGGCTGTGATGCAACCTGGATTGACCATATCTAGACCCACAGCTGATTGAGACATAAGGGTGGACACTCTTGGGGCTGAGAGGTTCGGTGAGGTTGGGTGAGCCAACGCAGACCCTTTCAAGTAATACTGCATGGTACCCAAACCATGGGTCCCAAATCTCCAGGTTCAAGGGCATCTTCCTACATCGAAAACATGCATGAGAAACCCAAAAGATGGTACACCATGTGATCGGGAAAGGTTTCTGAAACGCACCTCATTTCTCATCTCCTTTGCTCGGGTTCGCCATTCCAGCCGATTTACTAGCCATCTCCCTCCTTGGAGAATCAGCACCTTTAACCTCCTGTTCCGTACAGGTTGCAATTTGTCCTGAGGATGAAGGGGAAGAGGGGGAACCAATGAGAGACTAGCTCTAGGATTTGGGACAGGCACGGGTCACTCTATTTTCCCATCAGGAAGAAGAATTAAGCAAAAGCTCAGCCTGCCCCCCAGAACCAGAAGAGGGCCTGAAGCAATCCTGCGCTTTTGTGGCCAGCTCCCAAAAAAGCGAGTTGAAAAATGGAGCTCAGGGGCCCTGCAATTCACAAACCTGCAGAG
Source organism: Balaenoptera acutorostrata (assembly GCF_949987535.1). Classification (NCBI taxonomy): domain Eukaryota; kingdom Metazoa; phylum Chordata; class Mammalia; order Artiodactyla; family Balaenopteridae; genus Balaenoptera; species Balaenoptera acutorostrata. Next base: position 417,028 of record NW_026646155.1, read on the forward strand.
TTTTAAATGATACCTCTCGTCCACAAATATATTAAGGGAAGGTAACGAAGAGGCCTTGAAAGCAAGGCAGAATTGCAGGAAACAGATTTCAGGAGGTAGATTCGAATCGCCTTGAAAGCACATGAAAAGTGGCAAAACGTGGACAATGATGCCCTTGGCCAAAAAGGGCGTAGGCGTTTTTTCCTGAATATATTCAGGAAAAAACGCCTACGCCCTTTTTGGCCAACCAAGCAACCTGGAAAGGCAAATTAGTGCTCCAAAGAAGTCTCGCTTCCCAGCGGGCAAAAGGGCCATGCGGAAAAAAGTGTCCAAACCAGAAATGCAGGACCGGCCATGGAGAAATGGGAGCCTTGCTATGCTGATGGGTGGGATGTAAATTGCCAACAGCCACTCTGGAGAAGTGTACGGTGTGTTCTGAAACATCTAAAAAACACAGCTTGGAGAGCATTGGGCACTTCCACTCATGGGCGTATAAATTGGAAAACTAAAAATCAGCAAGACACAGGCACCCCAAAGTTTAGGGCTGCTCTATTGACAAGAACCCCCACTTCATTACACCTTAAATATCCTAGGAAAGACAAAAATGGATAAAGAAGTTGTGGTCCTCATGTACAATGGAATATCACTCAGCCATGAAATCAACGTCATAAGGCTAGTAGCAGCACGATGAGTGGATTTAGGTACGACGATTCTAAGTGAAATAAGTCACACAGAAAAAGACACTTATCATAAGATATCACTTATAGAGGGAATGTAAAAACCGCTACACTTGAACTGAATTGCAAAACAGAACAGAGTCACACGTTTAGGAAACACACTATGGCTGCTGAACTGGAAAGGTGAGGTGGGGTGATGCATAAAACAAGGGTTTCAAATTAGCTCAGATACCGTTCCATAAACCCAATATGTAAGAGACAAGACCTATTCCTTTTTCAGTGAACTGGGCTCAACACCCCCTTTTCACCGCACAAGAATATATCTGACTAGTAAGAATCTTCAAACCTATATATTGATATCTCTCTGTAAGTGAGTCAACGGGGTGTAAAGCGGCATAAACACAGCCGTGAAAAGCAGCTAAACCCCATTATAAAAATAAATTACTTTTCAAAACCCGTGAAACAAAGACAGTGAAAGAGAGAGAAATTCTTACAAAATTCGTTCAGGGGCTGTGATGCAACCTGGATTGACCATATCTATACCCACAGCTGATTGAGACATAAGGGTGGATACTCTTGGGGCTGAGAGGTTCGGTGAGGTTGGGTGAGCCAACGCAGACCCTTTCAAGTAATACTGCATGGTACCCATCCCATGGGTCCCAAATCTCCAGGTTTAAGGGCATCTTCGTACATCGAAAACATGCATGAGAAACCCAGAAGATGGTACACCATGTGATCGGGAAAGTTTTCTGAAACGCACCTCATTTCTCATCGCCTTTGCTCGGGTTCGCCATTCCAGCCGATTTACTAGCCATCTCCCTCCTTGGAGAATCAGCACCTTTAACCTCCTGTTCCGTACAGGTTGCAATTTGTCCTGAGGATGAAGGGGAAGAGGGGGAACCAATGAGAGACTAGCTCTAGGTTTTGGGACAGGCACAGGTCACTCTATTTTCCCATCAGGAAGAAGAATTAAGCACAAGCTCAGCCTGCCCCCCAGAACGAGAAGAGGGCCTGAAGCAATCCTGCACTTTTGCGGCCCCCACGCAAAAAAGCGAGTTGAAAAATGGGGCTCAGGGGCACTGCAATTCACAAACCTGCAGAGTTTTAAATGATACCTCTCGTCCACAAATATATTAAGGGAAGGCAACGAAGAGGCCTTGAAAGCAAGGCAGAATTGCAGGAAACAGATTTCAGGAGGTAGATTCGAATCGCCTTGAAAGCACATGAAAATCGGCAAAACGTGGACAATGATGCCCTTGGCCAAAAAGGGCGTATGCGTTTTTTCCTGAATATATTCAGGAAAAAACGCATACGCCCTTTTTGGCCAACCAAGCAACCTGGAAAGGCAAATCAGCGCTCCAAAGAAGTCTCGCTTCCCAGCGGGCAAAAGGGCCATGCGGAAAAAAGTGTCCAAACCAGAAATGCAGGAACGGCCATGGAGAAATGGGAGCCTTGCTATGCTGATGGGTGGGATGTAAATTGCCAACAGCCACTCTGGACAAGTGTACGGTGTGTTCTGAAACATCTAAAAAACACAGCTTGGAGAGCATAGGGCACTTCCACTCATGGGCGTATAAATTGGGAAAACTAAAAATCAGCAAGACACAGGCACCCCAAAGTTTAGGGCTGCTCTGTTGACAAGAACCCCCACTTCATTACACCTTAAATATCCTACGAAAGAGAAAAATGGATAAAGAAGTTGTGGTCCTCATGTACAATGGAATATCACTCAGCCATGAATTCAAAGTCATAAGGCTAGTAGCAGCACGATGAGTGGATTTAGGTACGACGATGCTAAGTGAAATAAGTCACACAGAAAAAGACACTTATCATAAGATATCACTTCTAGAGGGAATGTAAAAACCGCTACACTTGAACTGAATTGCAAAACAGAACAGAGTCACACGTTTAGAAAACATACTATGGCTGCTGAACGGGAAAGGTGAGGTGGGGTGATGCATAAAACAAGGGTTTCAAATTAGCTCAGATACCGTTCCATAAACCCAATATGTAATAGACAAGACCTATTCCTTGCTCAGTGAACTGGACTCAACACCCCCTATTCACCGCACAAGAATATATCTGACTAGTAAGAATCTTCAAACCTATGTATTGATATCTCTCTGTAAGTGAGTCAAGGGGCTGTAAAGCGGCATAAACACAGCCGTGAAAAGCAGCTAAACCCCATTATAAAAATAAATTACTTTTAAAAACCCGTGAAACAAAGACAGTGAAAGAGAGAGAAATTCTTACAAAATTCGTTCAGGGGCTGTGATGCAACCTGGATTGACCATATCTAGACCCACAGCTGATTGAGACATAAGGGTGGACACTCTTGGGGCTGAGAGTTTCGGTGAGGTTGGGTGAGCCAACGCAGACCCTTTCAAGTAATACTGCATGGTACCCAAACCATGGGTCCCAAATCTCCAGGTTCAAGGGCATCTTCCTACATCGAAAACATGCATGAGAAACCCAAAAGATGGTACACCATGTGATCGGGAAAGGTTTCTGAAACGCACCTCATTTCTCATCTCCTTTGCTCGGGTTCGCCATTCCAGCCGATTTACTAGCCATCTCCCTCCTTGGAGAATCAGCACCTTTAACCTCCTGTTCCGTACAGGTTGCAATTTGTCCTGAGGATGAAGGGGAAGAGGGGGAACCAATGAGAGACTAGCTCTAGGATTTGGGACAGGCACGGGTCACTCTATTTTCCCATCAGGAAGAAGAATTAAGCAAAAGCTCAGCCTGCCCCCCAGAACCAGAAGAGGGCCTGAAGCAATCCTGCGCTTTTGTGGCCAGCTCCCAAAAAAGCGAGTTGAAAAATGGAGCTCAGGGGCCCTGCAATTCACAAACCTGCAGAGTTTTAAATTATACCTCTCGTCCACAAATATATTAAGGGAAGGCAACGAAGAGGCTTTGAAAGCAAGGCAGAATTGCAGGAAACAGATTTCAGGAGGTAGATTCGAATCGCCTTGAAAGCACATGAAAAGCGGCAAAACGTGGACAATGATGCCCTTGGCCAAAAAGGGCGTATGCGTTTTTTCCTGAATATATTCAGGAAAAAACGCATACGCCCTTTTTGGCCAACCAAGCAACCTGGAAAGGCCAATCAGCGCTCCAAAGAAGTCTCGCTTCCCAGCGGGCAAAAGGGCCATGCGGAAAAAAGTGTCCAAACCAGAAATGCAGGACCGGCCATGGAGAAATGGGAGCCTTGCTACGCTGATGGGTGGGATGTGAATTGCCAACAGCCACTCTGGAGAAGTGTACGGTGTGTTCTGAAACATCTAAAAAACACAGCTTGGAGAGCATAGGGCACTTCCACTCATGGGCGTATAAATTGGGAAAACTAAAAATCAGCAAGACACAGGCACCCCAAAGTTTAGGGCTGCTCTGTTGACAAGAACCCCCACTTCATTACACCTTAAATATCCTAGGAAAGAGAAAAATGGATAAAGAAGTTGTGGTCCTCATGTACAATGAAATATCACTCAGCCATGAAATCCACGTCATAAGGCTAGTAGCAGCACGATGAGTGGATTTAGGTACGACGATTCTAAGTGAAATAAATCACACAGAAAAAGACACTTATCATAAGATATCACTTATAGAGGGAATGTAAAAACCGCTACACTTGAACTGAATTGCAAAACAGAACAGAGTCACACGTTTAGAAAACACACTATGGCTGCTGAACGGGAAAGGTGAGGTGGGGTGATGCATAAAACAAGGGTTTCAAATTAGCTCAGATACCGTTCCATAAACCCAATATGTAATAGACAAGACCTATTCCTTGCTCAGTGAACTGGACTCAACACCCCCTCTTCACCGCACAAGAATATATCTGACTAGTAAGAATCTTCAAACCTATGTATTGATATCTCTTTGTAAGTGAGTCAAGGGGGTGTAAAGCGGCATAAACACAGCCGTGAAAAGCAGCTAAACCCCATTATAAAAATAAATTACTTTTTAAAACCCGTGAAACAAAGACAGTGAAAGAGAGAGAAATTCTTACAAAATTCGTTCAGGGGCTGTGATGCAACCTGGATTGACCATATCTAGACCCACAGCTGATTGAGACATAAGGGTGGACACTCTTGGGGCTGAGAGGTTCGGTGAGGTTGGGTGAGCCAACGCAGACCCTTTCAAGTAATACTGCATGGTACCCAAACCATGGGTCCCAAATCTCCAGGTTCAAGGGCATCTTCCTACATCGAAAACATGCATGAGAAACCCAAAAGATGGTACACCATGTGATCGGGAAAGGTTTCTGAAACGCACCTCATTTCTCATCTCCTTTGCTCGGGTTCGCCATTCCAGCCGATTTACTAGCCATCTCCCTCCTTGGAGAATCAGCACCTTTAACCTCCTGTTCCGTACAGGTTGCAATTTGTCCTGAGGATGAAGGGGAAGAGGGGGAACCAATGAGAGACTAGCTCTAGGTGTTGGGACAGGCACGGGTCACTCTATTTTCCCATCAGGAAGAAGAATTAAGCACAAGCTCAGCCTGCCCCCCAGAACCAGAAGAGGGCCTGAAGCAATCCTGCGCTTTGGCGGCCAGCTCCCAAAAAAGCGAGTTGAAAAATGGAACTCAGGGGCCCTGCAATTCACAAACCTGCAGAGTTTTAAATGATACCTCTCGTCCACAAATATATTAAGGGAAGGCAACAAAGAGGCTTTGAAAGCAAGGCAGAATTGCAGGAAACAGATTTCAGGAGGTAGATTCGAATCGCCTTGAAAGCACATGAAAAGCGGCAAAACGTGGACAATGATGCCCTTGGCCAAAAAGGGCGTATGCGTTTTTTCCTGAATATATTCAGGAAAAAACGCATACGCCCTTTTTGGCCAACCAAGCCACCTGGAAAGGCAAATCAGCGCTCCAAAGAAGTCTTGCTTCCCAGCGGGCAAAAGGGCCATGCGGAAAAAAGTGTCCAAACCAGAAATGCAGGACCGACCATGGAGAAATGGGAGCCTTGCTACGCTGATGGGTGGGATGTAAATTGCCAACAGCCACTCTGGAGAAGTGTACGGTGTGTTCTGAAACATCTAAAAAACACAGCTTGGAGAGCATAGGGCACTTCCACTCATGGGCGTATAAATTGGGAAAACTAAAAATCAGCAAGACACAGGCACCCCAAAGTTTAGGGCTGCTCTGTTGATAAGAACCCCCACTTCATTATACCTTAAATAGCCTAGGAAAGAGAAAAATGGATAAAGAAGTTGTCGTCCTCATGTACAATGGAATATCACTCACCCATGAAATCAACGTCATAAGGCTAGTAGCAGCACGATGAGTGGATTTAGGTACGACGATTCTAAGTGAAATAAGTCACACAGAAAAAGACACTTATCATTAGATATCACTTATAGAGGGAATGTAAAAACCGCTACACTTGAACTGAATTGCAAAACAGAACAGAGTCACACGTTTAGAAAACACACTATGGCTGCTGAACGGGAAAGGTGAGGTGGGGTGATGCATAAAACAAGGGTTTCAAATTAGCTCAGATACCGTTCCATAAACCCAATATGTAATAGACAAGACCTATTCCTTGCTCAGTGAACTGGACTCAACACCCCCTATTCACCGCACAAGAATATATCTGACTAGTAAGAATCTTCAAACCTATGTATTGATATCTCTCTGTAATTGAGTCAAGGGGGTGTAAAGCGGCATAAACACAGCCGTGAAAAGCAGCTAAACCCCATTATAAAAATAAATTACTTTTCAAAACCCGTGAAACAAAGACAGTGAAAGAGAGAGAAATTCTTACAAAATTCGTTCAGGGGCTGTGATGCAACCTGGATTGACCATATCTAGACCCACAGCTGATTGAGACATAAGGGTGGACCCTCTTGGGGCTGAGAGGTTCGGTGAGGTTGGGTGAGCCAACGCAGACCCTTTCCAGTAATACTGCATGGTACCCATCCCATGGGTCCCAAATCTCCAGGTTCAAGGGCATCTTCCTACATCGAAAACATGCATGAGAAACCCAGAAGATGGTACACCGTGTGATCGGGAAAGGTTTCTAAAACGCACCTCATTTCTCATCTCTTTTGCTCGGGTTCGCCATTCCAGCCGATTTACTAGCCATCTCCCTCTTTGGAGAATCAGCAACTTTAACCTCCTGTTCTGTACAGGTTGCAATTTGTCCTGAGGATGAACGGGAAGAGGGGGAACCAATGAGAGACTAGCTCTAAGTGTTGGGACAGGCACAGGTCACTCTATTTTCCCATCAGGAAGAAGAATTAAGCTCAAGCTCAGTCTGCCCCCCAGAACCAGAAGAGGGCCTGAAGCAATCCTGCGCTTTTGCGGCCAGCTCCCAAAAAAGCGAGTTGAAAAATGGAGCTCAGGGGCCCTGCAATTCACAAAACTGCAGAGTTTTAAATAACTCTCGTCCACAAATATATTAAGGGAAGGCAACGAAGAGACTTTGAAAGCAAGGCAGAATTGCAGGAAACAGATTTCAGGAGGTAGATTCGAATCGCCTTGAAAGCACATGAAAAGCGGCCAAACGTGGACAATGATGCCCTTGGCCAAAAAGGGCGTATGCGTTTTTTCCTGAATATATTCAGGAAAAAACGCATACGCCCTTTTTGGCCAACCAAGCAACCTGGAAAGGCAAATCAGCGCTCCAAAGAAGTCTCGCTTCCCAGCGGGCAAAAGGGCCATGCGGAAAAAAGTGTCCAAACCAGAAATGCAGGACCGGCCATGGAGAAATGGGAGCCTTGCTACGCTGATGGGTGGGATGTAAATTGCCAACAGCCACTCTGGAGCAGTGTACGGTGTGTTCTGAAACATCTAAAAAACACAGCTTGGAGAGCATAGGGCACTTCCACTCATGGGCGTATAAATTGGGAAAACTAAAAATCAGCAAGACACAGGCACCCCAAAGTTTAGGGCTGCTCTGTTGACAAGAACCCCCACTTCATTACACCTTCAATATCCTAGGAAAGAGAAAAATGGATAAAGAAGTTGGGGTCCTCATGTACAATGGAATATTACTCAGCCATGAAATCAACGTCACAAGGCTAGTAGCAGCACAATGTGTGGATTTAGGTACGACGATTGTAAGTGAAATAAGTCACACAGAAAAAGACACTTATCATAAGATATCACTTATAGAGGGAATGTAGAAACCGCTACACTTGAACTGAATTGCAAAACAGAACAGAGTCACAAGTTTAGGAAACACACTATGGCTGCTGAACGGGAAAGGTGAGGTGGGGTGATGCATAAAACAAGGGTTTCAAATTAGCTCAGATACCGTTCCATAAACCCAATATGTAATAGACAAGACCTATTCCTTGCTCAGTGAACTGGACTCAACACCCCCTATTCACCGCACAAGAATATATCTGACTAGTAAGAATCTTCAAACCTATGTATTGATATCTCTCTGTAAGTGAGTCAAGGGGGTGTAAAGCGGCATAAACACAGCCGTGAAAAGCAGCTAAACCCCATTATAAAAATAAATTACTTTTCAAAACCAGTGAAACAAAGACAGTGAAAGAGAGAGAAATTCTTACAAAATTCGTTCAGGGGCTGTGATGCAACCTGGATTGACCATATATAGACCCACAGCTGATTGAGACATAAGGGTGGACACTCTTGGGGCTGAGAGTTTCGGTGAGGTTGGGTGAGCCAACGCAGACCCTTTCAAGTAATACTGCATGGTAGCCATCCCATGGGTCCCAAATCTCCAGGTTCAAGGGCATCTTCCTACATCGAAAACATGCATGAGAAACCCAGATGATGGTACACCATGTGATCGGGAAAGGTTTCTAAAACGCACCTCATTTCTCATCTCCTTGGCTCGGGTTCGCCATTCCAGCCGATTTACTAGCCATCTCCCACCTTGGAGAATCAGCACCTTTAACCTCCTGTCCCGTACAGGTTGCAATTTTTCCTGAGGATGAAGGGGAAAAGGGGAAACCAATGAGAGACTAGCTCTAGGTGTTGGGACAAGCACGGGTCACTCTATTTTCCCATCAGGAAAAAGAATTAAGCACAAGCTCAGCCTGCCCCCCAGAACCAGAAGAGGGCCTGAAGTAATCCGGCGCTTTTGCGGCCAGCTCCCAAAAAAGCCAGTTGAAAAATGGAGCTCAGGGGCACTGCAATTCACAAACCCGCAGAGTTTTAAATGATACCTCTCGTCCACAAATACATTAAGGGAAGGCAACAAAGAGGCTTTGAAAGCAAGGCAGAATTGCAGGAAACTGATTTTAGGAGGTAGATTCGAATCGCCTTGAAAGCACATGAAAAGCGGCCAAACGTGGACAATGATGCCCTTGGGCAAAAAGGGCGTATGCGTTTTTTCCTGAATATATTCAGGAAAAAACGCATACGCCCTTTTTGGCCAACCAAGCAACCTGGAAAGGCAAATCAGCGCTCCAAAGAAGTCTCGCTTCCCAGCGGGCAAAAGGGCCATGCGGAAAAAGTGTCCAAACCAGAAATGCAGGACCGGCCATGGAGAAATGGGAGCCTTGCTACGCTGATGGGTGGGATGTAAATTGCCAACAGCCACTCTGGAGAAGTGTACGGTGTGTTCTGAAACATCTAAAAAACACAGCTTGGAGAGCATAGGGCACTTCCACTCATGGGCGTATAAATTGGGAAAACTAAAAATCAGCAAGACACAGGCACCCCAAAGTTTAGGGCTGCTCTGTTGACAAGAACCCCCACTTCATTACACCTTAAATATCCTAGGAAAGAGAAAAATGGATAAAGAAGTTGTGGTCCTCATGTACAATGGAATATCACTCAGCCATGAAATCAAAGTCATAAGGCTAGTAGCAGCACAATGAGTGGATTTAGGTACGACGATTCTAAGTGAAATAAGTCACACAGAAAAAGACACTTATCATAAGATATCACTTATAGAGGGAATGTAAAAACCGCTACACTTGAACTGAATTGCAAAACAGAACAGAGTCACACGTTTAGAAAACACACTATGGCTGCTGAACGGGAAAGGTGAGGTGGGGTGATGCATAAAACAAGGGTTTCAAATTAGCTCAGATACCGTTCCATAAACCCAATATGTAATAGACAAGACCTATTCCTTGCTCAGTGAACTGGACTCAACACCCCCTATTCACCGCACAAGAATATATCTGACTAGTAAGAATCTTCAAACCTATGTATTGATATCTCTCTGTAAGTGAGTCAAGGGGGTGTAAAGCGGCATAAACACAGCCGTGAAAAGCAGCTAAACCCCATTATAAAAATAAATTACTTTTCAAAACCAGTGAAACAAAGACAGTGAAAGAGAGAGAAATTCTTACAAAATTCGTTCAGGGGCTGTGATGCAACCTGGATTGACCATATCTAGACCCACAGCTGATTGAGACATAAGGGTGGACACTCTTGGGGCTGAGAGTTTCGGTGAGGTTGGGTGAGCCAACGCACACCCTTTCAAGTAATACTGCATGGTAGCCATCCCATGGGTCCCAAATCTCCAGGTTCAAGGGCATCTTCCTACATCGAAAACATGCATGAGAAACCCAGAAGATGGTACACCGTGTGATCGGGAAAGGTTTCTAAAACGCACCTCATTTCTCATCTCCTTGGCTCGGGTTCGCCATTCCAGCCGATTTACTAGCCATCTCCCACCTTGGAGAATCAGCACCTTTAACCTCCTGTTCCGTACAGGTTGCAATTTTTCCTGAGGATGAAGGGGAAAAGGGGAAACCAATGAGAGACTAGCTCTAGGTGTTGGGACAGGCACGGGTCACTCTATTTTCCCATCAGGAAGAAGAATTAAGCACAAGCTCAGCCTGCCCCCCAGAACCAGAAGAGGGCCTGAAGTAATCCGGCGCTTTTGCGGCCAGTTCCCAAAAAAGCGAGTTGAAAAATGGAGCTCAGGGGCACTGCAATTCACAAACCCGCAGAGTTTTAAATGATACCTCTAGTCCACAAATACATTAAGGGAAGGCAACAAAGAGGCTTTGAAAGCAAGGCAGAATTGCAGGAAACTGATTTCAGGAGGTAGATTCGAATCGCCTTGAAAGCACATGAAAAGCGGCCAAACGTGGACAATGATGCCCTTGGCCAAAAAGGGCGTATGCGTTTTTTCCTGAATATATTCAGGAAAAAACGCATACGCCCTTTTTGGCCAACCAAGCAACCTGGAAAGGCAAATCAGCGCTCCAAAGAAGTCTCGCTTCCCAGCGGGCAAAAGGGCCATGCGGAAAAAGTGTCCAAACCAGAAATGCAGGACCGGCCATGGAGAAATGGGAGCCTTGCTACGCTGATGGGTGGGATGTGAATTGCCAACAGCCACTCTGGAGAAGTGTACGGTGTGTTCTGAAACATCTAAAAAACACAGCTTGGAGAGCATAGGGCACTTCCACTCATGGGCGTATAAATTGGGAAAACTAAAAATCAGCAAGACACAGGCACCCCAAAGTTTAGGGCTGCTCTGTTGACAAGAACCCCCACTTCATTACACCTTAAATATCCTAGGAAAGAGAAAAATGGATAAAGAAGTTGTGGTCCTCATGTACAATGAAATATCACTCAGCCATGAAATCCACGTCATAAGGCTAGTAGCAGCACGATGAGTGGATTTAGGTACGACGATTCTAAGTGAAATAAGTCACACAGAAAAAGACAGTTATCATAAGATATCACTTATAGAGGGAATGTAAAAACCGCTACACTTGAACTGAATTGCAAAACAGAACAGAGTCACACGTTTAGAAAACACACTATGGCTGCTGAACGGGAAAGGTGAGGTGGGGTGATGCATAAAACAAGGGTTTCAAATTAGCTCAGATACCGTTCCATAAACCCAATATGTAATAGACAAGACCTATTCCTTGCTCAGTGAACTGGACTCAACACCCCCTATTCACCGCACAAGAATATATCTGACTAGTAAGAATCTTCAAACCTATGTATTGATATCTCTTTGTAAGTGAGTCAAGGGGGTGTAAAGCGGCATAAACACAGCCGTGAAAAGCAGCTAAACCCCATTATAAAAATAAATTACTTTTAAAAACCCGTGAAACAAAGACAGTGAAAGAGAGAGAAATTCTTACAAAATTCGTTCAGGGGCTGTGATGCAACCTGGATTGACCATATCTAGACCCACAGCTGATTGAGACATAAGGGTGGACACCCTTGGGGCTGAGAGGTTCGGTGAGGTTGGGTGAGCCAACGCAGACCCTTTCAAGTAATACTGCATGATACCCAAACCATGGGTCCCAAATCTCCAGGTTCAAGGGCATCTTCCTACATCGAAAACAGGCATGAGAAACCCAAAAGATGGTACACCATGTGATCGGGAAAGGTTTCTGAAACGCACCTCATTTCTCATCTCCTTTGCTCGGGTTCGCCATTCCAGCCGATTTACTAGCCATCTGCCTCCTTGGAGAATCAGCACCTTTAACCTCCTGTTCCGTACAGGTTGCAATTTGTCCTGAGGATGAAGGGGAAGAGGGGGAACCAATGAGAGACTAGCTCTAGGTGTTGGGACAGGCACGGGTCACTCTATTTTCCCATCAGGAAGAAGAATTAAGCACAAGCTCAGCCTGCCCCCCAGAACCAGAAGAGGGCCTGAAGCAATCCTGCGCTTTTGCGGCCAGCTCCCAAAAAAGCGAGTTGAAAAATGGAGCTCAGGGGCCCTGCAATTCACAAACCTGCAGAGTTTTAAATGATACCTCTCGTCCACAAATATATTAAGGGAAGGCAACGAAGAGGCTTTGAAAGCAAGGCAGAATTGCAGGAAACACATTTCAGGAGGTAGATTCGAATCGCCTTGAAAGCACATGAAAAGCGGCAAAACGTGGACAATGATGCCCTTGGCCAAAAAGGGCGTATGCGTTTTTTCCTGAATATATTCAGGAAAAAACGCATACGCCCTTTTTGGCCAACCAAGCAACCTGGAAAGGCAAATCAGCGCTCCAAAGAAGTCTCGCTTCCCAGCGGGCAAAAGGGCCATGCGGAAAAAGTGTCCAAACCAGAAATGCAGGACCGGCCATGGAGAAATGGGAGCCTTGCTACGCTGATGGGTGGGATGTAAATTGCCAACAGCCACTCTGGAGCAGTGTACGGTGTGTTCTGAAACATCTAAAAAACACAGCTTGGAGAGCATAGGGCACTTCCACTCATGGGCGTATAAATTGGGAAAACTAAAAATCAGCAAGACACAGGCACCCCAAAGTTTAGGGCTGCTCTGTTGACAAGAACCCCCACTTCATTACACCTTCAATATCCTAGGAAAGAGAAAAATGGATAAAGAAGTTGGGGTCCTCATGTACAATGGAATATCACTCAGCCATGAAATCAACGTCACAAGGCTAGTAGCAGCACGATGTGTGGATTTAGGTACGACGATTGTAAGTGAAATAAGTCACACAGAAAAAGACACTTATCATAAGATATCACTTATAGAGGGAATGTAGAAACCGCTACACTTGAACTGAATTGCAAAACAGAACAGAGTCACAAGTTTAGGAAACACACTATGGCTGCTGAACGGGAAAGGTGAGGTGGGGTGATGCATAAAACAAGGGTTTCAAATTAGCTCAGATACCGTTCCATAAACCCAATATGTAATAGACAAGACCTATTCCTTGCTCAGTGAACTGGACTCAACACCCCCTATTCACCGCACAAGAATATATCTGACTAGTAAGAATCTTCAAACCTATGTATTGATATCTCTCTGTAAGTGAGTCAAGGGGGTGTAAAGCGGCATAAACACAGCCGTGAAAAGCAGCTAAACCCCATTATAAAAATAAATTACTTTTCAAAACCAGTGAAACAAAGACAGTGAAAGAGAGAGAAATTCTTACAAAATTCGTTCAGGGGCTGTGATGCAACCTGGATTGACCATATATAGACCCACAGCTGATTGAGACATAAGGGTGGACACTCTTGGGGCTGAGAGTTTCGGTGAGGTTGGGTGAGCCAACGCAGACCCTTTCAAGTAATACTGCATGGTAGCCATCCCATGGGTCCCAAATCTCCAGGTTCAAGGGCATCTTCCTACATCGAAAACATGCATGAGAAACCCAGATGATGGTACACCGTGTGATCGGGAAAGGTTTCTAAAACGCACCTCATTTCTCATCTCCTTGGCTCGGGTTCGCCATTCCAGCCGATTTACTAGCCATCTCCCACCTTGGAGAATCAGCACCTTTAACCTCCTGTTCCGTACAGGTTGCAATTTTTCCTGAGGATGAAGGGGAAAAGGGGAAACCAATGAGAGACTAGCTCTAGGTGTTGGGACAGGCACGGGTCACTCTATTTTCCCATCAGGAAGAAGAATTAAGCACAAGCTCAGCCTGCCCCCCAGAACCAGAAGAGGGCCTGAAGTAATCCGGCGCTTTTGCGGCCAGCTCCCAAAAAAGCGAGTTGAAAAATGGAGCTCAGGGGCACTGCAATTCACAAACCCGCAGAGTTTTAAATGATACCTCTCGTCCACAAATACATTAAGGGAAGGCAACAAAGAGGCTTTGAAAGCAAGGCAGAATTGCATGAAACTGATTTTAGGAGGTAGATTCGAATCGCCTTGAAAGCACATGAAAAGCGGCCAAACGTGGACAATGATGCCCTTGGCCAAAAAGGGCGTATGCGTTTTTTCCTGAATATATTCATGAAAAAACGCATACGCCCTTTTTGGCCAACCAAGCAACCTGGAAAGGCAAATCAGCGCTCCAAAGAAGTCTCGCTTCCCAGCGGGCAAAAGGGCCATGCGGAAAAAGTGTCCAAACCAGAAATGCAGGACCGGCCATGGAGAAATGGGAGCCTTGCTACGCTGATGGGTGGGATGTAAATTGCCAACAGCCACTCTGGAGAAGTGTACGGTGTGTTCTGAAACATCTAAAAAACACAGCTTGGAGAGCATAGGGCACTTCCACTCATGGGCGTATAAATTGGGAAAACTAAAAATCAGCAAGACACAGGCACCCCAAAGTTTAGGGCTGCTCTGTTGACAAGAACCCCCACTTCATTACACCTTAAATATCCTAGGAAAGAGAAAAATGGATAAAGAAGTTGTGGTCCTCATGTACAATGGAATATCACTCAGCCATGAAATCAAAGTCATAAGGCTAGTAGCAGCACGATGAGTGGATTTAGGTACGACGATTCTAAGTGAAATAAGTCACACAGAAAAAGACACTTATCATAAGATATCACTTCTAGAGGGAATGTAAAAACCGCTACACTTGAACTGAATTGCAAAACAGAACAGAGTCACACGTTTAGAAAACACACTATGGCTGCTGAACGGGAAAGGTGAGGTGGGGTGATGCATAAAACAAGGGTTTCAAATTAGCTCAGATACCGTTCCATAAACCCAATATGTAATAGACAAGACCTATTCCTTGCTCAGTGAACTGGACTCAACACCCCCTATTCACCGCACAAGAATATATCTGACTAGTAAGAATCTTCAAACCTATGTATTGATATCTCTCTGTAAGTGAGTCAAGGGGGTGTAAAGCGGCATAAACACAGCCGTGAAAAGCAGCTAAACCCCATTATAAAAATAAATTACTTTTCAAAACCAGTGAAACAAAGACAGTGAAAGAGAGAGAAATTCTTACAAAATTCGTTCAGGGGCTGTGATGCAACCTGGATTGACCATATCTAGACCCACAGCTGATTGAGACATAAGGGTGGACACTCTTGGGGCTGAGAGTTTCGGTGAGGTTGGGTGAGCCAACGCAGACCCTTTCAAGTAATACTGCATGGTAGCCATCCCATGGGTCCCAAATCTCCAGGTTCAAGGGCATCTTCCTACATCGAAAACATGCATGAGGAACCCAGAAGATGGTACACCGTGTGATCGGGAAAGGTTTCTGAAACGCACCTCATTTCTCATCTCCTTGGCTCGGGTTCGCCATTCCAGCCGATTTACTAGCCATCTCCCACCTTGGAGAATCAGCACCTTTAACCTCCTGTTCCGTACAGGTTGCAATTTTTCCTGAGGATGAAGGGGAAAAGGGGAAACCAATGAGAGACTAGCTCTAGGTGTTGGGACAGGCACGGGTCACTCTATTTTCCCATCAGGAAGAAGAATTAAGCACAAGCTCAGCCTGCCCCCCAGAACCAGAAGAGGGCCTGAAGTAATCCCGCGCTTTTCCGGCCAGTTCCCAAAAAAGCGAGTTGAAAAATGGAGCTCAGGGGCACTGCAATTCACAAACCCGCAGAGTTTTAAATGATACCTCTAGTCCACAAATACATTAAGGGAAGGCAACAAAGAGGCTTTGAAAGCAAGGCAGAATTGCAGGAAACTGATTTCAGGAGGTAGATTCGAATCGCCTTGAAAGCACATGAAAAGCGGCCAAACGTGGACAATGATGCCCTTGGCCAAAAAGGGCGTATGCGTTTTTTCCTGAATATATTCAGGAAAAAACGCATACGCCCTTTTTGGCCAACCAAGCTACCTGGAAAGGCAAATCAGCGCTCCAAAGAAGTCTCGCTTCCCAGCGGGCAAAAGGGCCATGCGGAAAAAGTGTCCAAACCAGAAATGCAGGACCGGCCATGGAGAAATGGGAGCCTTGCTACGCTGATGGGTGGGATGTGAATTGCCAACAGCCACTCTGGAGAAGTGTACGGTGTGTTCTGAAACATCTAAAAAACACAGCTTGGAGAGCATAGGGCACTTCCACTCATGGGCGTATAAATTGGGAAAACTAAAAATCAGCAAGACACAGGCACCCCAAAGTTTAGGGCTGCTCTGTTGACAAGAACCCCCACTTCATTACACCTTAAATATCCTAGGAAAGAGAAAAATGGATAAAGAAGTTGTGGTCCTCATGTACAATGAAATATCACTCAGCCATGAAATCCACGTCATAAGGCTAGTAGCAGCACGATGAGTGGATTTAGGTACGACGATTCTAAGTGAAATAAGTCACACAGAAAAAGACAGTTATCATAAGATATCACTTATAGAGGGAATGTAAAAACCGCTACACTTGAACTGAATTGCAAAACAGAACAGAGTCACACGTTTAGAAAACACACTATGGCTGCTGAACGGGAAAGGTGAGGTGGGGTGATGCATAAAACAAGGGTTTCAAATTAGCTCAGATACCGTTCCATAAACCCAATATGTAATAGACAAGACCTATTCCTTGCTCAGTGAACTGGACTCAACACCCCCTATTCACCGCACAAGAATATATCTGACTAGTAAGAATCTTCAAACCTATGTATTGATATCTCTTTGTAAGTGAGTCAAGGGGGTGTAAAGCGGCATAAACACAGCCGTGAAAAGCAGCTAAACCCCATTATAAAAATAAATTACTTTTAAAAACCCGTGAAACAAAGACAGTGAAAGAGAGAGAAATTCTTACGAAATTCGTTCAGGGGCTGTGATGCAACCTGGATTGACCATATCTAGACCCACAGCTGATTGAGACATAAGGGTGGACACCCTTGGGGCTGAGAGGTTCGGTGAGGTTGGGTGAGCCAACGCAGACCCTTTCAAGTAATACTGCATGATACCCAAACCATGGGTCCCAAATCTCCAGGTTCAAGGGCATCTTCCTACATCGAAAACATGCATGAGAAACCCAAAAGATGGTACACCATGTGATCGGGAAAGGTTTCTGAAACGCACCTCATTTCTCATCTCCTTTGCTCGGGTTCGCCATTCCAGCCGATTTACTAGCCATCTCCCTCCTTGGAGAATCAGCACCTTTAACCTCCTGTTCCGTACAGGTTGCAATTTGTCCTGAGGATGAAGGGGAAGAGGGGGAACCAATGAGAGACTAGCTCTAGGATTTGGGACAGGCACGGGTCACTCTATTTTCCCATCAGGAAGAAGAATTAAGCACAAGCTCAGCCTGCCCCCCAGAACCAGAAGAGGGCCTGAAGCAATCCTGCGCTTTTGCGGCCAGCTCCCAAAAAAGCGAGTTGAAAAATGGAGCTCAGGGGCCCTGCAATTCACAAACCTGCAGAGTTTTAAATGATACCTCTCGTCCACAAATATATTAAGGGAAGGCAACGAAGAGGCTTTGAAAGCAAGGCAGAATTGCAGGAAACAGATTTCAGGAGGTAGATTCGAATCGCCTTGAAAGCACATGAAAAGCGGCAAAACGTGGACAATGATGCCCTTGGCCAAAAAGGGCGTATGCGTTTTTTCCTGAATATATTCAGGAAAAAACGCATACGCCCTTTTTGGCCAACCAAGCCACCTGGAAAGGCAAATCAGCGCTCCAAAGAAGTCTCGCTTCCCAGCGGGCAAAAGGGCCATGCGGAAAAAAGTGTTCAAACCAGAAATGCAGGACCGGCCATGGAGAAATGGGAGCCTTGCTACGCTGATGGGTGGGATGTAAATTGCCAACAGCCACTCTGGAGAAGTGTACGGTGTGTTCTGAAACATCTAAAAAACACAGCTTGGAGAGCATAGGGCACTTCCACTCATGGGCGTATAAATTGGGAAAACTAAAAATCAGCAAGACACAGGCACCCCAAAGTTTAGGGCTGCTCTGTTGACAAGAACCCCCACTTCATTATACCTTAAATAGCCTAGGAAAGAGAAAAATGGATAAAGAAGTTGTGGTCCTCATGTACAATGGAATATCACTCACCCATGAAATCAACGTCATAAGGCTAGTAGCAGCACGATGAGTGGATTTAGGTACGACGATTCTAAGTGAAATAAGTCACAGAGAAAAAGACACTTATCATAAGATATCACTTATAGAGGGAATGTAAAAACCGCTACACTTGAACTGAATTGCAAAACAGAACAGAGTCACACGTTTAGAAAACACACTATGGCTGCTGAACGAGAAATGTGAGGTGGGGTGATGCATAGAACAAGGGTTTCAAATTAGCTCAGATACCGTTCCATAAACCCAAAATGTAATAGACAAGACCTATTCCTTGCTCAGTGAACTGGACTCAACACCCCCTATTCACCGCACAAGAATATATCTGACTAGTAAGAATCTTCAAACCTATATATTGATATCTCTCTGTAAGTGAGTCAAGGGGGTGTAAAGCGGCATAAACACAGCCGTGAAAAGCAGCTAAACCCCATTATAAAAATAAATTACTTTTCAAAACCCGTGAAACAAAGACAGTGAAAGAGAGAGAAATTCTTACAAAATTCGTTCAGGGGCTGTGATGCAACCTGGATTGACCATATCTAGACCCACAGCTGATTGAGACATAAGGGTGGACCCTCTTGGGGCTGAGAGGTTCGGTGAGGTTGGGTGAGCCAACGCAGACCCTTTCAAGTAATACTGCATGGTACCCATCCCATGGGTCCCAAATCTCCAGGTTCAAGGGCATCTTCCTACATCGAAAACAGGCATGAGAAACCCAGAAGATGGTACACCGTGTGATCGGGAAAGGTTTCTAAAACGCACATCATTTCTCATCTCTTTTGCTCAGGTTCGCCATTCCAGCCGATTTACTAGCCATCTCCCTCTTTGGAGAATCAGCAACTTTAACCTCCTGTTCCGTACAGGTTGCAATTTGTCCTGAGGATGAACGGGAAGAGGGGGAACCAATGAGAGACTAGCTCTAAGTGTTGGGACAGGCACGGGTCACTCTATTTTCCCATCAGGAAGAAGAATTAAGCACAAGCTCAGTCTGCCCCCCAGAACCAGAAGAGGGCCTGAAGCAATCCTGCGCTTTTGCGGCCAGCTCCCAAAAAAGCGAGTTGAAAAATGGAGCTCAGGGGCCCTGCAATTCACAAAACTGCAGAGTTTTAAATAACTCTCGTCCACAAATATATTAAGGGAAGGCAAAGAAGAGGCTTTGAAAGCAAGGCAGAATTGCAGGAAACAGATTTCAGGAGGTAGATTCGAATCGCCTTGAAAGCACATGAAAAGCGGCCAAACGTGGACAATGATGCCCTTGGCCAAAAAGGGCGTATGCGTTTTTTCCTGAATATATTCAGGAAAAAACGCATACGCCCTTTTTGGCCAACCAAGCAACCTGGAAAGGCAAATCAGCGCTCCAAAGAAGTCTCGCTTCCCAGCGGGCAAAAGGGCCATGCGGAAAAAAGTGTCCAAACCAGAAATGCAGGACCGGCCATGGAGAAATGGGAGCCTTGCTACGCTGATGGGTGGGATGTAAATTGCCAACAGCCACTCTGGAGCAGTGTACGGTGTGTTCTGAAACATCTAAAAAACACAGCTTGGAGAGCATAGGGCACTTCCACTCATGGGCGTATAAATTGGGAAAACTAAAAATCAGCAAGACACAGGCACCCCAAAGTTTAGGGCTGCTCTGTTGACAAGAACCCCCACTTCATTACACCTTCAATATCCAAGTAAGAGAAAAATGGATAAAGAAGTTGGGGTCCTCATGTACAATGGAATATCACTCAGCCATGAAATCAACGTCACAAGGCTAGTAGCAGCACGATGTGTGGATTTAGGTACGACGATTCTAAGTGAAATAAGTCACACAGAAAAAGACACTTATCATAAGATATCACTTATAGAGGGAATGTAGAAACCTCTACACTTGAACTGAATTGCAAAACAGAACAGAGTCACACGTTTAGGAAACACACTATGGCTGCTGAACGGGAAAGGTGAGGTGGGGTGATGCATAAAACAAGGGTTTCAAATTAGCTCAGATACCGTTCCATAAACCCAATATGTAATAGACAAGACCTATTCCTTGCTCAGTGAACTGGACTCAACACCCCCTATTCACCGCAGAAGAATATATCTGACTAGTAAGAATCTTCAAACCTATGTATTGATATCTCTCTGTAAGTGAGTCAAGGGGGTGTAAAGCGGCATAAACACAGCCGTGAAAAGCAGCTAAACCCCATTATAAAAATAAATTACTTTTCAAAACCAGTGAAACAAAGACAGTGAAAGAGAGAGAAATTCTTACAAAATTCGTTCAGGGGCTGTGATGCAACCTGGATTGACCATATCTAGACCCAAGGCAGATTGAGACATAAGGGTGGACACTCTTGGGGCTGAGAGTTTCGGTGAGGTTGGGTGAGCCAACGCAGACCCTTTCAAGTAATACTGCATGGTACCCATCCCATGGGTCCCAAATCTCCAGGTTCAAGGGCATCTTCCTACATCGAAAACATGCATGAGAAACCCAGAAGATGGTACACCGTGTGATCGGGAAAGGTTTCTAAAACGCACCTCATTTCTCATCTCTTTTGCTCGGGTTCGCCATTCCAGCCGATTTACTAGCCATCTCCCTCTTTGGAGAATCAGCAACTTTAACCTCCTGTTCCGTACAGGTTGCAATTTGTCCTGAGGATGAACGGGAAGAGGGGGAACCAATGAGAGACTAGCTCTAAGTGTTGGGACAGGCACGGGTCACTCTATTTTCCCATCAGGAAGAAGAATTAAGCACAAGCTCAGCCTGCCCCCAGAACCAGAAGAGGGCCTGAAGCAATCCTGCGCTTTTGCGGCCAGCTCCCAAAAAAGCGAGTTGAAAAATGGAGCTCAGGGGCCCTGCAATTCACAAAACTGCAGAGTTTTAAATAACTCTCGTCCACAAATATATTAAGGGAAGGCAACGAAGAGGCTTTGAAAGCAAGGCAGAATTGCAGGAAACAGATTTCAGGAGGTAGATTCGAATCGCCTTGAAAGCACATGAAAAGCGGCAAAACGTGGACAATGATGCCCTTGGCCAAAAAGGGCGTATGCGTTTTTTCCTGAATATATTCAGGAAAAAAACGCATACGCCCTTTTTGGCCAACCAAGCAACCTGGAAAGGCAAATCAGCGCTCCAAAGAAGTCTCGCTTCCCAGCGGGCAAAAGGGCCATGCGGAAAAAAGTGTCCAAACCAGAAATGCAGGACCGGCCATGGAGAAATGGGAGCCTTGCTACGCTGATGGGTGGGATGTGAATTGCCAACAGCCACTCTGGAGAAGTGTACGGTGTGTTCTGAAACATCTAAAAAACACAGCTTGGAGAGCATAGGGCACTTCCACTCATGGGCGTATAAATTGGGAAAACTAAAAATCAGCAAGACACAGGCACCCCAAAGTTTAGGGCTGCTCTGTTGACAAGAACCCCCACTTCATTACACCTTCAATATCCTAGGAAAGAGAAAAATGGATAAAGAAGTTGGGGTCCTCATGTACAATGGAATATCACTCACCCATGAAATCAACGTCATAAGGCTAGTAGCAGCACGATGAGTGGATTTAGGTACGACGATTCTAAGTGAAATAAGTCACACAGAAAAAGACACTTATCATAAGATATCACTTATAGAGGGAATGTAAAAACCGCTACACTTGAACTGAATTGCAAAACAGAACAGAGTCACACGTTTAGAAAACACACTATGGCTGCTGAACGGGAAAGGTGAGGTGGGGTGATGCATAAAACAAGGGTTTCAAATTAGCTCAGATACCGTTCCATAAACCCAATATGTAATAGACAAGACCTATTCCTTGCTCAGTGAACTGGACTCAACACCCCCTATTCACCGCACAAGAATATATCTGACTAGTAAGAATCTTCAAACCTATGTATTGATATCTCTCTGTAAGTGAGTCAAGGGGGTGTAAAGCGGCATAAACACAGCCGTGAAAAGCAGCTAAACCCCATTATAAAAATAAATTACTTTTCAAAACCAGTGAAACAAAGACAGTGAAAGAGAGAGAAATTCTTACAAAATTCGTTCAGGGGCTGTGATGCAACCTGGATTGACCATATCTAGACCCACAGCTGATTGAGACATAAGGGTGGACCCTCTTGGGGCTGAGAGTTTCGGTGAGGTTGGGTGAGCCAATGCAGACACTTTCAAGTAATACTGCATGGTAGCCATCCCATGGGTCCCAAATCTCCAGGTTCAAGGGCATCTTCCTACATCGAAAACATGCATGAGAAACCCAGAAGATGGTACACCGTGTGATCGGGAAAGGTTTCTAAAACGCACCTCATTTCTCATCTCCTTGGCTCGCGTTCGCCATTCCAGCCGATTTACTAGCCATCTCCCTCCTTGGAGAATCAGCACCTTTAACCTCCTGTTCCGTACAGGTTGCAATTTGTCCTGAGGATGAAGGGGAAGAGGGGGAAACAATGAGAGACTAGCTCTAGGTGTTGGGACAGGCACGGGTCACTCTATTTTCCCATCAGGAAGAAGAATTAAGCACAAGCTCAGCCTGCCCCCCAGAACCAGAAGAGGGCCTGAAGCAATCCTGCGCTTTTGCGGCCAGCTCCCAAAAAAGCGAGTTGAAAAATGGAGCTCAGGGGCCCTGCAATTCACAAACCTGCAGAGTTTTAAATGATACCTCTCGTCCACAAATATATTAAGGGAAGGCAACGAAGAGGCTTTGAAAGCAAGGCAGAATTGCAGGAAACACATTTCAGGAGGTAGATTCGAATCGCCTTGAAAGCACATGAAAAGCGGCAAAACGTGGACAATGATGCCCTTGGCCAAAAAGGGCGTATGCGTTTTTTCCTGAATATATTCAGGAAAAAACGCATACGCCCTTTTTGGCCAACCAAGCCACCTGGAAAGGCAAATCAGCGCTCCAAAGAAGTCTCGATTCCCAGCGGGCAAAAGGGCCATGCGGAAAAAAGTGTTCAAACCAGAAATGCAGGACCGGCCATGGAGAAATGGGAGCCTTGCTACGCTGATGGGTGGGATGTAAATTGCCAACAGCCACTCTGGAGAAGTGTACGGTGTGTTCTGAAACATCTAAAAAACACAGCTTGGAGAGCATAGGGCACTTCCACTCATGGGCGTATAAATTGGGAAAACTAAAAATCAGCAAGACACAGGCACCCCAAAGTTTAGGGCTGCTCTGTTGACAAGAACCCCCACTTCATTATACCTTAAATAGCCTAGGAAAGAGAAAAATGGATAAAGAAGTTGTGGTCCTCATGTACAATGGAATATCACTCACCCATGAAATCAACGTCATAAGGCTAGTAGCAGCACGATGAGTGGATTTAGGTACGACGATTCTAAGTGAAATAAGTCACAGAGAAAAAGACACTTATCATAAGATATCACTTATAGAGGGAATGTAAAAACCGCTACACTTGAACTGAATTGCAAAACAGAACAGAGTCACACGTTTAGAAAACACACTATGGCTGCTGAACGAGAAATGTGAGGTGGGGTGATGCATAGAACAAGGGTTTCAAATTAGCTCAGATACCGTTCCATAAACCCAAAATGTAATAGACAAGACCTATTCCTTGCTCAGTGAACTGGACTCAACACCCCCTATTCACCGCACAAGAATATATCTGACTAGTAAGAATCTTCAAACCTATATATTGATATCTCTCTGTAAGTGAGTCAAGGGGGTGTAAAGCGGCATAAACACAGCCGTGAAAAGCAGCTAAACCCCATTATAAAAATAAATTACTTTTCAAAACCCGTGAAACAAAGACAGTGAAAGAGAGAGAAATTCTTACAAAATTCGTTCAGGGGCTGTGATGCAACCTGGATTGACCATATCTAGACCCACAGCTGATTGAGACATAAGGGTGGACCCTCTTGGGGCTGAGAGGTTCGGTGAGGTTGGGTGAGCCAACGCAGACCCTTTCAAGTAATACTGCATGGTACCCATCCCATGGGTCCCAAATCTCCAGGTTCAAGGGCATCTTCCTACATCGAAAACAGGCATGAGAAACCCAGAAGATGGTACACCGTGTGATCGGGAAAGGTTTCTAAAACGCACATCATTTCTCATCTCTTTTGCTCAGGTTCGCCATTCCAGCCGATTTACTAGCCATCTCCCTCTTTGGAGAATCAGCAACTTTAACCTCCTGTTCCGTACAGGTTGCAATTTGTCCTGAGGATGAACGGGAAGAGGGGGAACCAATGAGAGACTAGCTCTAAGTGTTGGGACAGGCACGGGTCACTCTATTTTCCCATCAGGAAGAAGAATTAAGCACAAGCTCAGTCTGCCCCCCAGAACCAGAAGAGGGCCTGAAGCAATCCTGCGCTTTTGCGGCCAGCTCCCAAAAAAGCGAGTTGAAAAATGGAGCTCAGGGGCCCTGCAATTCACAAAACTGCAGAGTTTTAAATAACTCTCGTCCACAAATATATTAAGGGAAGGCAAAGAAGAGGCTTTGAAAGCAAGGCAGAATTGCAGGAAACAGATTTCAGGAGGTAGATTCGAATCGCCTTGAAAGCACATGAAAAGCGGCCAAACGTGGACAATGATGCCCTTGGCCAAAAAGGGCGTATGCGTTTTTTCCTGAATATATTCAGGAAAAAACGCATACGCCCTTTTTGGCCAACCAAGCAACCTGGAAAGGCAAATCAGCGCTCCAAAGAAGTCTCGCTTCCCAGCGGGCAAAAGGGCCATGCGGAAAAAAGTGTCCAAACCAGAAATGCAGGACCGGCCATGGAGAAATGGGAGCCTTGCTACGCTGATGGGTGGGATGTAAATTGCCAACAGCCACTCTGGAGCAGTGTACGGTGTGTTCTGAAACATCTAAAAAACACAGCTTGGAGAGCATAGGGCACTTCCACTCATGGGCGTATAAATTGGGAAAACTAAAAATCAGCAAGACACAGGCACCCCAAAGTTTAGGGCTGCTCTGTTGACAAGAACCCCCACTTCATTACACCTTCAATATCCAAGTAAGAGAAAAATGGATAAAGAAGTTGGGGTCCTCATGTACAATGGAATATCACTCAGCCATGAAATCAACGTCACAAGGCTAGTAGCAGCACGATGTGTGGATTTAGGTACGACGATTCTAAGTGAAATAAGTCACACAGAAAAAGACACTTATCATAAGATATCACTTATAGAGGGAATGTAGAAACCTCTACACTTGAACTGAATTGCAAAACAGAACAGAGTCACACGTTTAGGAAACACACTATGGCTGCTGAACGGGAAAGGTGAGGTGGGGTGATGCATAAAACAAGGGTTTCAAATTAGCTCAGATACCGTTCCATAAACCCAATATGTAATAGACAAGACCTATTCCTTGCTCAGTGAACTGGACTCAACACCCCCTATTCACCGCAGAAGAATATATCTGACTAGTAAGAATCTTCAAACCTATGTATTGATATCTCTCTGTAAGTGAGTCAAGGGGGTGTAAAGCGGCATAAACACAGCCGTGAAAAGCAGCTAAACCCCATTATAAAAATAAATTACTTTTCAAAACCAGTGAAACAAAGACAGTGAAAGAGAGAGAAATTCTTACAAAATTCGTTCAGGGGCTGTGATGCAACCTGGATTGACCATATCTAGACCCAAGGCAGATTGAGACATAAGGGTGGACACTCTTGGGGCTGAGAGTTTCGGTGAGGTTGGGTGAGCCAACGCAGACCCTTTCAAGTAATACTGCATGGTACCCATCCCATGGGTCCCAAATCTCCAGGTTCAAGGGCATCTTCCTACATCGAAAACATGCATGAGAAACCCAGAAGATGGTACACCGTGTGATCGGGAAAGGTTTCTAAAACGCACCTCATTTCTCATCTCTTTTGCTCGGGTTCGCCATTCCAGCCGATTTACTAGCCATCTCCCTCTTTGGAGAATCAGCAACTTTAACCTCCTGTTCCGTACAGGTTGCAATTTGTCCTGAGGATGAACGGGAAGAGGGGGAACCAATGAGAGACTAGCTCTAAGTGTTGGGACAGGCACGGGTCACTCTATTTTCCCATCAGGAAGAAGAATTAAGCACAAGCTCAGCCTGCCCCCAGAACCAGAAGAGGGCCTGAAGCAATCCTGCGCTTTTGCGGCCAGCTCCCAAAAAAGCGAGTTGAAAAATGGAGCTCAGGGGCCCTGCAATTCACAAAACTGCAGAGTTTTAAATAACTCTCGTCCACAAATATATTAAGGGAAGGCAACGAAGAGGCTTTGAAAGCAAGGCAGAATTGCAGGAAACAGATTTCAGGAGGTAGATTCGAATCGCCTTGAAAGCACATGAAAAGCGGCAAAACGTGGACAATGATGCCCTTGGCCAAAAAGGGCGTATGCGTTTTTTCCTGAATATATTCAGGAAAAAAACGCATACGCCCTTTTTGGCCAACCAAGCAACCTGGAAAGGCAAATCAGCGCTCCAAAGAAGTCTCGCTTCCCAG